>NW_004955452.1:7225228-7233640 GCF_000276665.1 Chinchilla lanigera | reverse complement strand
TTTTGCTTTTTGCTTTTTGCTTTTTGCTTTTTGCTTTTTCCTTCCTTCCTTTCTCCATTCCCCATCCCAGTTTCTCTTTCCTTCTGAAGTTTCTTCCCATTTTGCAATATCTATTGTACATTTTGGATCTTATTTACTCTTTGAGCTTCTCACACTAGGGAGTAGGAACATAATTTTAGAAGGGAGGGTTATTTGCTCAATTCTATATGAAGGGAAAAAAGACTTCAGACAAAGGAATTGAATCTTAGACTTCTGATTCTGCTGCTTAGAGGTTCATAAGGTAACATCTTGCTCCCTTTGGCTTAATTTATTTAACCTTAAATTAATGGTGCTCTTCAACAATTTGTAATACTTTTATCTCTTCTGGCATCTTCCGTTACTTGTTTTCCTAAGAGAATAATTTCTGTCAATGGTGAAACCAAATGTGAGCTCTCTTCTAATAGGAAATTCTTAACTATTGGAAGTTAAGTGTTTTTGCTCGGAGCAATAAAATGAATGAGCCCTGAGCTTGTGTACAGTGTTTTAAATAACTTGATTTTTTTCTGGAAGAAATAACAGAGCAAGAAAATTAAATGACTCTTCTGTCTGCTGTTGTCATGAAATTCTTTTAAGATTCGTGAGGGCAAGGGAGGATCATTTCAATTTAAATTGCTTTTCCTTCAGAGTTGAAATTTTTTCACAAAAAGGGCAAAAGTACAGAATTTGTGTTCAATTTTAGCTTAATGTTTTAAACATTTTTGTAGAGGTCCTTAAAAACATGTATTTTGCTATCCAAACTACATAATTTTATGTGTTTAATTTTTATCAGTCTACAGAAGTTATAATTAAACTGATACAAATTTAGCTTTTTACTTTTTAAATAAGCTTATATTGAAATAGGTTACAGTTTTTGTTTTCTTTTATAGTTTTTGTTTTAATATGAAATATTCTAGAATTATAGTATAGCTAAACTGTTGTTCACGTTGGTTATTTTTAATTTTTCATTTCTTTAAACAACAGATATGTTCTGTTTCATTTTGTTTTGAGATGAAGTTGTTGCTCAGATTGTCCTCAAACTCCTGCGCTCAGGTGATCCTCTACATGCACCACTCCGCCCAGCTACACCACTATACTTTCACAAACAGGGTTAGATTTTCCCCCTTGTATATAATTTTGGGAAAATATCTGCATGAAATTATTCAGATTAGGCCAAGGCCAATTTTATGACCTTTTTTATACTCTGGGGAATAGTCTGAGCATACGTGTCATTTTTACAGCTATGGCTCAGTACGGTTTTTTCTTTTGGTAGTCCAAATAATGTTCGATTTCGTTTGTATTTATTTTTGGTAGTGTAATAGATACACAGTGATATTTTACCAACACTACGATTTTTCTTCAGCTGTCGGTGATCTTTTCTCAAGTGCTGATCTGAGCTTCATGCTTACTTAAACTGCCTCTTTGTATTCTTTGACAGGTTTACATTAGTTGCTCTATTACATAGTAGACGATCAGTAACTGCTATATTGGCTTGAGTTATATTGGAGACATTAAGCTTTACCCATCATTGCCAGGCGTGGTGGCACACGCCTGTAATCCCAGCACTTGGAAGGCTGAAGCAGGAGGATTGTCACAAGTTCGAGACCAGTCTGAGCTACAAAGTGAGCTCAAGTCCAGCCTAAACTGCATAGCAAGACCCTGCCTCAAAAAGACAAAAAAAAAAAAGAGCTTTACCCATCATAATTATTGCAGACATCCATTTGTTATATCCTCTTAATCTTTTCATTACAATAAAGTTTATTTTACATAATTGGATGTTTTTATTCATTGTTTTTTTTTCTGTTACCCATGAGTTTATCTCATTTTTAGGGATGGGAGATATTTACGGTATTCTGTTTTACCCCAGTTTTTAGTTCTTTATGTATTTATAATTCATCCTAGTGTGTGGTATCAGTATGTTTTCTCCTTATTGGCATTCAGTTTTTCTGACAATATTTTTAAAATTCCAGTTTTTCTCCATTCATTTCCTATTTGAAATACTTTTTAGGTTTGACTAGTCTCCCCAGTTTTATTGTGTTTTGTTCTGTTTTGTTTCATTTTTGAGACAAGCTTTCACTGTTCATTTCAGGCTGGCCTCAAACTCACAGTGATCCTCCTGCCTCAGCCTCCCGACTGCTGGAATTACAAGCGAGCACCATCACACTCCACGTCTGTTGTGTTTTTTTATTTTGGCAATAAAATAGACATCACTACAATTAAGTTTTTTTATTTTTTTTAATTTTTTTGGTTTTTCTCCGGTACCGGAAACCGAACTCACGACCTTGCGCTTGCCAGGCAGGCGCTTTTGCCGCTGAGCTAAATCCCCAGCCCCTTGATCATTTTTAAGTACAAAATTTGGTTCTATTAGGTTTGTTCACAGTGTACAAACATCATCATTATTAACCTGCAACATTTTTACTGCTATTCTGGGACAAATTGTGTGACTCTCAGCTTCCTGGATGTCCTTTTTATAATATGAGGGTGGTACCACCTGTGTCTTAACAGAGTTGTGATGATGAAACTTGATGAGATAGTAAATGTAAAACTCTTTGGTGAATTATACATGTCCAGTAAGTTGTAGTTCCCTTATTCTTCCCTATATAATTAAAAACTGGTATAGGGCAGAAAAAGTCTTCCTTTATTGTTTGTATTATTAATCTCTTCTTTCTCTAAAATATTTGTAACTATTTTTGTCTAATTTTCAGTAAGAAATACTGTAATGAACTTTTGTTTACTTCCTATTTTAAAACTAACATATATGTTCTATAGATTATGAAACCCAAATTCCTACTTGGTATCATCCCGCTGTCACTTACCGGTTGTATGTACTGTTGCACGAGAGACCACAGAAATATTTTCTCATGTTCTGAAATTATTTTCTTGATATCTTTTCTCCTTCTGCTTTATAAAGCCTTCTAGTTTATAAATTAGAATTTATTTTGAACTGCTCTTTTGAGGCTTAAGTTTGGTAGTGGGGGTATCAGCATCTTAAGAATTCGTTAATATATATTGCTTAAAATAGATCTGTAATTGTTGAATAATGTTTCTTGAAGCAGTCATCTTAAAGCCATTTAGAAGAAAGTACATATCTGGTTTTTGTTTTCATTCTTCAAGATACACACAGAGTATATTCAAGTATGCCGTGGAGGTCCCTTGCTAATTATCTATTTGTTTTAAGTTACACATTATTAAACATCTTAGCTGGGTGCAGTGGCCGCTACGTGTGGTCCCTAAATGGGAGATTGAGGCAGAAAAATTGCTTGAGCCCAGAATTTTGAGGTCAGCCTGAACAACTTAGCAAGAGTCTGTCTTAAACAAAGAAAGTTAACATATAAATAAAAATCTTGATGATTACATTACTTTTTGGGGTAAGAGTTTAGAAGAAATAGTGAACTTCTAAAATGCAGTGTAGTCAGTGGTCAAATGTGTAGATACCTGTGTTCTTTGCAGCCCTGTATCACAGTTAACACCTGCATGTCTCTGCTTGAATAGATTTATGCAGGTTCCCCTTCTGGAACCTATAATCAATACTTTTGCCAAATTTAAACATTTCTTTTGAAATTGTGATTTAGAGAGAAATTCTTTATTTTCACTGAAACAGTTTGATCTTTATTCTGTGTGTATATATGCTGTATTGTTATACCTCTTAGGCACAGGAAGGGAAATTACATACATCTATGTGTATTATTTTTAATACGTATTTATGTTAATATATTTATATTATATAAAATGTATTTATACACAAATATACAATTTATATATCTTGTATAAGGTTATGTATAAGTTCATATGCAATTTATAATATTGTACATTACCATTTATATAATTCATATTATTAAAATATATGATTATAAATACATATACATAATTCCTCTTTCTAAGCATAAGAGCTGTAATAACACATTGAAGTAATCTAAGTTCTGTTTGTGGCTGTTGATAAGATAAATACTGTATTGAACCTGGTATAAAACAAGTTAGGAGGTAGGAATCTAACTAGAATTTTGAAATAAATTATTTGTTACTTATTGTTCCTCTTCTAAGGAGTGAATATTAAAATTATAATCGCCATATTATAAAAGGATCTTGCTTTCTTTTTAACATGTGAGATCCCAATAGTATTTAAAATTGTGTTGGCCTGGTACAGTGGTGTGTGCTGATAGTCTCGGCTATTCTGGAGGCTTATGTGGTGGGGATCACTTGAGCCTAGGAGTTCAAGATCAGCCTGGGCAACATAGTGAGGATCTGTTTGAAAACAAAATAAAGTAAAATAAAATTGTTACTTTTTAAGGTTGGACTAATGTATCCATTTTTTTCTTTGTCAGCAGTTACAGGTAGGGAAATGAGAAGTCTTAGAAAATACTATTTCTCTTCTCAATTTTTTATCTTCCCTAAATTCTGTCTATGCAGGCATATGGATACTGACAAGCTGTCTCCAAAAAAGGTGATAAAAACAAATCCATTTAGAAACCAATGGTAAGAAATGAAATTTAAAAATGGTGAAAAGACTATTGTTTAAATGCCCTAAAGATACTTAAACTAAAAAGTTAGGCTTGTTTTGTAATTTCATCAGCTGTTTTAGTGAGTCTTGACTGTGTTCTTCTTAATTACATTATGATTCACTTTCTGCTTCTATGTCATAGTCATTGTATTACTTGATATCTTAAAAGATCAATATCAAGTACTGAGTCATTGTGTCTGTGTTGCACAACATTTTTATCTCATTGCTAGTGAATGTGACTTGATTATACAGCATGTGCCACTTTCAAAATTAGTATGAAATTTTAATTATTAAAAGTTTTAGGGCTAGGGTTATAGCTCAGCAGCGCAGTGCCTGCCTGGCAAGCACAAGGTCCTGAGTTCAATTCCTGGTACCAAAAAAGAAGTTTTAGGCTTTGGGATGTAGCTCAGAGATAAGAGCGAATGCTTAGCATGTTCAGAGTACTAGATTTGATCCCTCTACTACAAAAAATAAAATAAGTAGAAGTTTTAATATATTGATAAATGCTAGGGATTGATGAATACTTGTATTCTTTTTATTTTGTTTTGGGGTTTTTTGATTTGATTTTTGGTTTTTGGGTTTTTTTGGTGCCGGAAATTGAACTCAGGACCGTGCGCTTGCCAGGCAGGTGCTTGTGCCGCTGAGCTATATCCCCAGCCCTTGCTTGGGTTTTTTTGAGATACTATCTTACTATGTAGTGCAAGATGGCCTTGAACTCCCTGAAGTAGCCCAAGCTGGCCTCAAACTCAGGATGATCCTCCTGCCTCAGCCTTCCGCGTGCTGGGACTACAGGCATGTGCCACCACACCCAGAAATACTTGCATTCTTATAGTTAGTATGTTCTTGTATTTCAGAATATAAATTATTAGAAGGAACAAGAATACCATATTGATAGAAAGTCACTTATATACATATTCTGATGGAATTACATCATATGTCATTGTTGATATATTTTTGCACAAATGTACCAGAATATATGTTTGCAAACTTTATGGGTATCACACGTTGCCAGTAGAATGTCAGAAAATTCTGTAATAAATCATTTTCTTTGTAGACTGCTTTTTTTTGTTTTCATATGACTAAAATTATTAGTGGTCATTCACTAGTAACCTTGAGATAGCAAGCCTGATTTTTAAAAGGTCTTCAAATATAAAAATTATGTTCTTTTTAATCATACAAGTGAAAAGTGAGAAAATAATGATAGTTATTACAATGGGAACAATAAAATATGTTTATTTTAAAGAAAAAAATAGAAAAAAAAAAAAACAATAGCAAAACAAAAACAAATGGAAGAAGTAGAAAGGAATGTTTTTCCAGTTTTTCTGCCTAAAGTTGTCTTGCAGCTTCTCACAGAATTCATCTTAAGAAAAACAGTAAATTCTTATCGTGCTAATAAAAGCAATGTTACATATATTTTTTTTTTTTTCTTAAAAACAGAACGCAAGATCTCTTTTCTAGTCATGGGGACTAAGACAGGGATCTGTAAGCTGCATTCTCAAGCCTTTTTCTTCTTTAATTTTGAGATAGAGGTTCACTTAAGTTGTCCAGGCTGGCATCAAACTTTCCTCCCTGCCTCAGCGTCCTGAGCAGCTGGGATTATTACAGACATTCTCTCCCACACCTGTCATAGATTTAAAATTTGATTATTTAGTTTGGTATAACTTGAGCATTGGTCCTTATTATTCAGATAGCTTCTTGCTTTCTAAAACCTGAGACCGCTTTTTGACCTATAAAATATTTTGTTTTAAAAATTTTATTCAGATTTTTAAAATAAATTCGTTTTTGTGTTTAAAAAACAAAATTAAAGCACATTATTAAGTATTCCTTTTTTCAGTTCTCCTTACCTTCCTCTTATATTGAGATGGGTTTTATAGGAAATCCTGTCTCCTTTGCCAAGACTGTGCATGAATGTTGCAGTTCAATCTTCACGTCTCTTAATTGAAGAAAACAGTGTTATCACTTTTTGTGTAGGTAAGGGTTAGTTCACAAAAACTCAGCAAATGAGCTATTAAAGATAATTATATTTTCCTAATGATGTGGTCCTATTTTGATGTTTCTTATGGGTTAAAATTATATGTGTACATAATATGCATTTAGACAGTACTGTAATCCCATGTAGACATTTCAATTTAAAACTAAAATATAAACTGGTAAAACAAAATAATAGTTTTTACTTTTTCACAATTATGAGTCAGTCTCATGGTCACATTGACTGTACTTTTCTGATTTAACCAAAACAGTGCCTTGTGAGCTTTAGTGTTTGCACCTTGTAATTCTGCAGTGTAGTTACCTGCGTCATGTCGTAGGCGATCTTAGCTTTTGAGGCTTTGTATGAGCTACATGTCAGTGCATTAAGCAGCAAGGGCTTCTGACCTTTAAACTTTTTTTTTCTTTTAACATGCTGGACCAGGACAAAGGAGTAAAGCTGTGTCATCTAATTGTCAAAGTTTTGCACCTAATTGTACCCCTTACATGTACTTTCTCCTTTTTTCCCCCCGTACTGGAGTATGGCTCTAAAATAAAATGTATTATATTGCACCAAAACAGTAGTAGAAGCTGTAGAGTGGTAGTATTTGCACAGCTGAAGCTTTTTGTTTTCCTACTCACTTTATTTATCTATTTTCATTGTTTTTCCAGTAAGATTTTATACTTAAGCTCAGTGCTCATATGCTGAGTATAATGGTTGGTAGAAGAAATGAACACAGGTGTGACTTTAAAGGTATAAGCAATCCTATCTGCTTGAGAAAAGAATTATTTTTGTTAAATGGAAATGGAATTTTTTATTTTTAAAATTTGTCTCTGTCTCCTGCCAGCAGGAAACAGAACAGTGATCACACAAGTAAATGTGATGCTTAGAATCTACTATTTTTCCTTTTTTGTTCAAAAATCTGGGCAGGAAGAACAGGGTCTAAGAAGAAAAAGATTTTGCTTAATTTGACTGGGTATTTAGGGGAAGCTTATTTCAGAATTAAACTGGGACCTAGCTTTACATGGTTACTTTTCCTTAATTCTAATATTTAAAGTTTCACTTCACTTATTTATTTTCATTAAAATCCTAAAGTATTACATTTTCCTTTAAATTATATATACACACTTGGTTGTGAATGTATTTAATTGATGCTTCAGTTTGTCCTATAAAGTGATTCTGTGTGTCTTTGTAGCAGTTATATAAATGTTCCACATTAAAACAGGTTAGATGTTATCATAATTTACTGACTGGCTAGGCCAGTCTCTATCATTTTAAATGTGACTCTAATCCGTAAAGTATTTTTTGTTCTATTATCTGCACATGGCTGTCAGTGTAAAATGTTTAATGCATTAGGCACTATAGTAACCAGCAGAAGTGGTTCCACGTGTTGGCTTTTGCAAGGTATTATAAAAGTCACTGTGTACTCCTTTCCTGACGTGGTACGGCATGTGAGTTTTCACAAGCCACGTGCAAGTGTGAGATTTTGAGATTGGAACTAGCACAGAAAGCTTGGGGTAGAAAAATATTTAAAAATTATTCTCTGATGGCCTCAATGATTGTATTTTAAGGGTATATAAAGCTTTGAATCCTCCTGTCTTGAACAGGTTGTGAAGACTGCAGAAAGATAACTTGGAACCCAGTCCCATACGTATAATAAAGACATACTGGTCTTCATGGAAGAAGAACAAGATTTACCAGAGCAACCAGTAAGTATTGCCTTTAATAATTTAACGATCATAGAAAAAACTAAAGAGATTTTAAATATTATTTAATTGTATACACTTATAAGTTCCAAATTAGAAATGGAAATAAAACTTCTTAATAGTTTTCCTCTAAGAAAACAGTAGTATATGTTCTTAAACTCATATTTGGCTACCTTAATGCTAAGGAGTCTGTTTAGAAAATTCAGCATTAAAAAAAAAAAGAAAAA
>NW_004955452.1:7173013-7224313 GCF_000276665.1 Chinchilla lanigera | reverse complement strand
CCAGTCTGGCATCACACTTGTAGTCTTCCTGCCTCGGCCTCTGAATAGCTGCAGTTACAGGCTGTGCCACCATGCCCAGCTAAGGGTCTTTTCCTATTTTCTAAAGTTAGATAAATACTGATTCAGTTTGCTATCCTCAGTAGGCCTCTTGAATTTCATATTGAAAAAGAATACATAGTGGTAATCTTTATGAAAAACCAACCTAGAAAGATTAGAATTTTGAAAGCAGATAGTAAGATTTTGTGTGTATATTCCAGATATTCTTTTTTTTTTTCCCCTCTCCTTATGGGAGTTGAACCAGAGTTTTTGCACTAAGCCACATCCCCAGCAGCAACCTCCCCCACCTTTAAATTCTGAGACAGAGTCTTACTAAGTTGCCTCAGCTGGGCTTGAACTTGCCTTACTATCCTCCCACCTCAGCCTTCCAGAATGTTGGGATTGCAAGCCTGTGCCACCATACCAGTTTCTAGATGTAGTCTTTACATCACAAAAGGACAGTCAGCAGCTTCCATTTAAAAATGACATCCTTTAATATATTTTTGATATTCTTTATGTTAAGAATTACAAGGGGCGGAGGATATAGCTCAGCGGTGTGGCGCCTGCCTGGCAAGTACAAGGTCCTGAGTTTGATTCCTGGGTCCCTAAAAAAAAAGAATCACACTGATATTACTCTGCCATTATTTTTTAGCCCTCTCAGTTGAGGTAAGTATAATACTAGTAAGACATAACTAGTAGAAAGACTTTGTGAAACATTTGAAATGTAAGCCCTTATCTTTGACACAGTAATTTTAGTATATGTATTGCTGAAGTGAGCACTGGGACAGTAATAATTAGGGAAGTGGTAGATTAAAAAAATATATCCTGAACAGTGTACTTGTATATAGTATATATACCATTAGAGCAAACCGCTGAATTATAGGCATCAAATGTTCCAGGAAAAATTACATCAGTGAGTGTTCAATGAAAGACAGAAGTCTGCTCATATTTTCAAAAGACTTATGTAATCGGTGACACAACTATTGAAATGGGAATTGTTAGTTATTCCTTACCTGTTTAAGGTATTGGGGATTGTGAGGCTGACCTGCTGATAAGTCATCTTTTCACCTCTGCCTCATTTTCTTATCATTCTTGTAAAGTTCCATAACATGATCAGCAGAACTTGATTGTTACTTCAGAGGGAAGTAAGATGTTGAAGCACTAAAACCCAGCTTTCTGCTACCACATGTGTAAACAGTCATCACCCTGGAGCATCGTTTTCCTTATTGATTTGTGCCTAGGTCTGGGTTTACAAAGGTGATGGTGTTATTGATAGCATGGAACGATCGGTACTAATGTGAGAAAAATTTAACACTACAGTTCCCCTAGAAATGCGAGGCAACACACGTCACACAGGGCCATAGGAGAAAACACTGTTGTCCGTCAGGAAGCAGAAAGGAGCCAAGGGAGGATGTGGGCCACACGAAAGGCAAGGCAGAGCATAGCAGTTAGTTTAAATAATTTAAACAGGCCTTGTGGTCTACAACCTGTTCCCTGTTGTCCGATTGGGTTCATTTAAGGCAGGAGAAATTGGGGGTTGGTATATGAAAAAACGAGGTAGAGGAAGTGGTTCAGACTATAGGCTTTGGGTCACAGAGGAAATGTAAACAATTTTGGCTTTTAGTTTGGTCCTATAACTAATGGATAGCAAATAGACAAAAATAGAATCTAAGAAAATGCAACACTTAATAGCTGTTAAAAATAGAGTAGAGCCAATCGTGATGGCACACATCTGTAATCTCAAGCACTTGGGAGGCTGAGGCAGGAGGTTTGCTGCAAGCATGAGGGTAGCTTAGGCTACATAGTGAGTTCAAGGCCAGTCTGGGCTACATAGTGAGACCCTGTCTCAACAATAAATAGAACAGAACAGAACAGGCTGGGTGTGGTGGTATATAACGTTAATCCCAGCACTGAAAAATCTGAGCCAGAAGGATTGCTGAGTTTGAGGCCATTCTGGGCTACATAGTAAGTTCAAGGCCAGCCCAAACTACATGGCAAGTCCCTGTTTCAAAAAATGCCTCACTCCCAAAAAAACAAAAAGAAAAAAATAGAATAGAAAATGTCAGCTGGGTGTGGTGGCACACACCTATAATCCCAGCATTTGGGAGTCTGAGGCAGGAAGCACCATACCACAGTGATATATACACCCATGTTTATAGGGGCACAGTTTGTAATAGCCAAATCTTGGAAACAACCTAAATGCCCATCAACTGGTGAATGAATAAAGAAGATGTGGGGTTTTTATATAATGGAATACTACTCTGCCATAAAGGATAAGCTTGAGACATTCCTAGATAAGTGGATGCACCTTGAGAACATACTCTTTTAAATGAAGTAAATCGGACATACATGTGTAAATACCTCATTATTTCCCTGCTATGAGAAATCAAAAGTGTAAATAAGGACCAAAATGTGTATTAGGTATTGTGAAATAGCAAGAAAACGTTCAAATGGAGAGAGAAACAAGGAGAGGGGAGAGGGGAAGGAAAGAAAGGAAAAGTAGAAAAAGAAAAAGAAAGAAGAAGAAATGGAAACAAAGCTTTTGTAAATGGGGAGGGCAGGAGGGGTTGAAGGGACTGTGGCAGAACGGGGGAAAAACAGTCAAGTTAGCCTGGCGTGGTGGTGCACGCCTGTAATCCCAGCACTCCGGAGGGTGAGACAGGAGGATCATTGCAAGTTCGAGGCCAGCCTAGGCTACAAAGTGAGCTCAAGGCTCGCCTGAACTGCATAGCGAGACCCTGTCTCATCAGTGACAGGAGTCACTGATGAGGGGATAATCCACTATTTTTCACAACCCTTAGGCTCTAACTACTTGATGGATCTTTCTTGCTTATCTTTGTTTTCCTGAGAAACCACTTTGAAGATACCAACATCTATTACAGCAGCCATTGATAATTTCCTGCCAATCTGTCCATAACTCTGTAATGTTTGTATTGTTCCTATGCTATTTTGTAAATGGATGTATGTTTATTACTGTGTGTTTCCTACAACCACCATTGAGAATAGTCAATGATTATTTAATTGATCACTCATGTATAGCTCTATTTGTTTTCTCTAGAAACCACTTTGAAGAAACCAGAGTATAGTTCAACAACCATTGATAACTTCCTACCATTTTTGTCTAAAACTCACTATTATTTGTCCGTTTGTTTTCCTGAGAAACTATCTTGAAGATACCAGTTGGTAAAATAACGACCATTGATAATGTCCTACTACTTGGTCTGTAATTCAGTAAATCCCTCTATTACTATGTTATCTTTCTTTTACTCTTTAAAATTGAAAAAAGCAAATGTACCAATAAAATCAGATTGAAAAAAATAGAAAATGTCAGCTGGGTATGGTGGCACACACGTATTGGAAGGCTGAGGCAGGAGGCTTGCCACAGATTTGAACTAGCCTGAGATATGTAATGAGTCCAAGACCAGCCTGAACAACATAGAGAGACCTTGTCTGAAAAAACAAACAAAAGAATAGAAAATGTCATATGTTGAAGACAAAAACAACTTGTCATAGACTGTAGAGATCTAAAATATGAATGGAAAGAATTGCTCTATCCCAAGATAAACAAACCAAGAATTTTTTAACCCTATTGTTTATCTGTTCATAAGGAAAAATATTATTACTTTATTCATTGTTTCTTGTTTACTCTTTTTTTCCTTTTTTTTTTTTTTCTTTTTTTTTTTGAGACAGGGTTTTGCTGTGTACTGCAGGCTGCCCTTAAATTCACTTATGTAGCCCAGGCTGGCCTCAAACTTAAGGTACTCCTCCGGCCTCAGTGTCCTGAGTGCTGGGTTACAGGCGTGCGCCCCCATGCCCAGCTTGTTTGCTCTTACTGATTATCCTTTCTCTTGTTTCTCTACTACTTGCTTATTCTACCGAAAGATTACATTCAGATCACCATCACAGTGAAACAAATCTTAACCTTACTTTCCCTTTACTGCTAACCAGTCCTCAGCCTGCTGCCATCAGAAATGATTCTCTCTGCAGTAAGGAATTATTGGACTTAAGTCATGGTCTTTTGTCTGCCGGTCTTCATCTTTTTCAACTACCCTAAAAGATTAGTTCATGTAGCTGATACGGAGCTTATATTGTTGTCCAAACTGGCATTCTTTTTGAAGACCAAAAGAGGACACTGACCTGACTTGGGTAAGAGCATAAACCAAGACTATTAGTTAAAGAACTCCTTTAAAGCTTCTACAGACACATTTGTGGCCATTTTATTTCAAGTTAGAAAAGGACATAAATATGCTGGATGTGGTGTCAGATGCCCATAATTCTATTACTCTGGGAGGCTGAGACATGCAGATCAAAAGTTCAAGTCTAATCTGGGCAGTTTAGTGACTTAGCAAGACCCTGTCTCAAAACTGTAAAAAAAGTTTAAAAAGGACATAAATGCATAGGAGAAATTCTTGGAAGGTTGTATACTCAGTACTGATTATTTTATTCAGGTATAGGGTATGATAGATCTTTTATAGTTTATTATATATGTATTATACATATATATCTGTATGGTTAGGATTTTTAAAAATAATAAACTTGTATGCCTTTTATATTTAACTTTTTTGTGTGTGTATAGTTCTAGGGATTGAACCCAGGAGAATTCTGCCACAGTGCTATATCCCCAGCCCTTTTGTGATTTTTCAAGACAGAGTCTCACTTAATTGCACAGGCTAGACTTGAATTTGTAATCTTCTTGCTTCAGCCTCCTAATTAGCTGGGATTACAGGTCTATATCATTGTGCCTGGAAGTGTGTTCAACTTTATTTTTACCCCCAGTACTGGGGATTGAACCTAAGACTTGCACTGAGCTATATATCCTCAGCCCCTTTTTTGATTTTTTTATTTTGAGGCAAGGGCTCACTAAGTTACCCAGGCTAGGCTTGAACTTGGAATCCTTCTGACTGAGCCTCCCAGAGTGGTGGGGTCATAGGCATGCACCCTCAATCCCAGCCTGAATTTAACCTTTAAAAAGAGAGCCCAGCTACACCGTAGACAAATAAGTAGTATGATGATTATAGACAAAGTATAGTCTACAAATAGAAAAGGGATGAAACTTGGGAAACATTCTTGAGAACATCAAAAAGGACCCTTAGCTGGGTGTGGTACCACGAGCCTCTAATCCCAGCACTCTGAGAGGCTGAGGCAAGAGGGTTGCAAATTGGAGCCTAGTTTAGTGTCTCAAAAAGGGCGGCAAAGGCCTAGCTAGGAATGCAGCCTGGTACAAAGGTCCTAGGTTCAGTCCCCTGTATTGCAAAAGAAAAAAAGGGAAGGGGAGGGGAGGAAAAAGAGGACCTTTTGGCTTAGAGTAAAAGAGAAAGTGTGGAACAAGTGGAAAAGACAATGACTAACTCAAACCTGAACTTTTACCCCCTCTCCATACTGGGGATTGAACCCAGAGCTTTTATGCTAAGCTACATCCCCAGACCTTTTAACTTTTATTATTTTTAAGGCTTTGAGACAGGGTCTTAGTAAGTTACTAAGTTGACCAAACTGTGCTTGAATTTGAGATCTGCCTGCCTTAGCCTCTGAAGAAGCTGGAATTATAGGTATGTACCACCATGCACAGTAATTTCTTTTTATCTTCTCTGTCAAGGGGCATCATCTACAAACTGTAAAAAAGAATATATTTGAATTTTTAAAAAGAAGAATTTGGCTGGGTGTGGTGGTGCACACTTGTAATCCCAGCATTTGGAAGGCTGAGGCAGGAGGATTGCCTTGAGTTCAAGACCCTCCTGAACTACATAGACCCTGTCTGAGAAAACCAAAAAAAGCAAATATGTAAGTTACTTTAGCTGAGTTCTAATCTTTAACACTCATGAAAATTTTTATCCGATAGGCCTAAAACTTATAACAAGATTACCAAGCCAGTGTTTAGTATTTCTGAAAAATCATAGAGAAAGAGAGAAGTACTTGAAACAAAGTATAAAGAAATGTTGCAGTGTTATGTTTGTTTTGCTTTACATTCAAGGGTGACAGGAGGAATTAGGTGGTAGAAACTGTAGACTTATGCTATCTTAATGCTGATTAGTAACAGTATTCAAAAACATTACTGGACAGATGTTTGTGGATACTGAGAAAAGGATATGACTGTCAATCATCAGGAGCTAGTAGTTGATAGTTTGAAGTTTTAGGATATAAATGCATCAAGTATCTATGTGATACCAGATCTAGAAAAATCTTTTATTTTGTTTGTTTTTGAGACAGTCTCATGCTACCCCAGATGGCCACAAACTTGAGATCTTCCTGCCTTAGCCCCTCAAATAGCTGGGATTATAGGCAGGGTACACCAGCATACCCAGCAATATTTTAAAGTATCAAAGGATAGTAGTGTTATTTCTTTAGTAAACTGCAGTGTGAATTTTTTCTTTTGTGCTGCTAAGGATGGAACCCAGCCCCTTGAACATGCTAAGCAGGTGCTTTACTGCTGAGCTATACTGCCAGGCCCTAGTTATTTCTTACTCTTTTTTTTTTTGTTTTGCTTTTGTTTTTTTTCCGGTACCAGGAATCGAACTTACGACCTTGCGCTTGCCAGGCAGGCGCTGTGCCGCTGAGCTAAATCCCCAGCCCCTATTTCTTACTCTTGTTCCAGCGCCTCTCTTCATACTAGTGATGGTGAGCCTTTTAGAGCTTATAATGGTAAAACAGCCTGCTGTGGCATATGTGCCTTAAGTTTGTCACCGCTACTTCATTCTGTCCTTTTCAAGTAGAAGCTGTACAATCAGCAGAGAGGATCCCCAAACCCATAGATAGATTCTTGGGTGTTTGGAAGATTGCTTATACACAACAAAATCATTTGTAACTGAGTGATTTTTAAAAAATTATTAGTAGTGAAGTGTGGGCCTGTTAGTATTACTTGCTAGAAGTGACTCTCCACAAAAGGATCTTTATGTCACTACCCATTATATTTTCTGTCCTTGTGATATTCTTGACTAAAGAATACCAGTTTAGGAGCTGGGGATTTAGCTCAGCGGCAAAGCGCCTGCCTGGTGGGCGGAAGGTCGTGAGTTCAATTCCTGGTACCGGAAGAAAAACAAAAAACAAAAAAAACCCAAACCAAACAAAAAAAGAATGCCAGTTTA
Organism: Chinchilla lanigera; assembly: GCF_000276665.1. Lineage (NCBI taxonomy): Eukaryota > Metazoa > Chordata > Mammalia > Rodentia > Chinchillidae > Chinchilla > Chinchilla lanigera. The sequence goes on along the minus strand of NW_004955452.1, from coordinate 7,217,198 downwards.
GAGTTCTGTGTGCATAAGGGATTTTTAGAAAAGATTAAGTAGATGAGATTTTCTTTCTTTGTTATATTTTCAGTAAGTGGAAATATATTCATATATTTTTGCTTTATAAGTGTTTGTGTTTGTATTTCATGGCTTAGATTTGCCACCTTTTTTTCCTGAAATTAGCATATAGCTAAATGATCAGTAATAATCAAGTGACTCTTACAGGATGGGATCACCTCAGTCCAGTCGTGGTCTTCACTTTCTTTAGTTTACTGGGAGAATTACTTTAGGCCATCTTCTCTATCTGAATTAATGCAACAGTTTGCCAGGTTTTCTTAAATTTGATCTGTTTCCCCTCCTATTCATTTCCTTTTTCTTCTTTCTCTCTCTCTCTCTCTCTCTCTCTCTCTCTCTCTCTCTCTCTTTTATTTATTTATTTATTTTTTGGTCTTTTGAGACAGGGTCTTGCTATATATAGTTCAGGCTGGTATTGAACCCACCATGTAGCCCAGACTGGCCTCAAACTTGCAGTGATCCTCCTGCCTCAACCTCCCAAGTGCTGGGGTTATAGGCATTCATTCTCTGTCTATACTGTATCAAAATAATCTTTCTAAAATTCAGAATAGATCATGTTATCTTGCTACTATTCAGAGGTTTCTTATTACCCTTGAGATAAAAATGAATTCCTTAATCAAGTTTATAAGAACCTTCATGATTAAACTTCTGTTAACTTGCATCACCCAGTTTTACCATCTCTTCCTTGGACTCATTCCAGGCTTATGGTAAATTTTCAGTAGAGTAATTTTCATTTTCTCTCTTAACCTGTGAATCTTTTTACTCTTGTTCTTTCCTCTACATAGATCAGTCTAATTTCCCCCACCTTCAAATGTAAGTTTCTCTGTTTTACTTGACTAAATCCAGTTCATCCATCAAGTTTAATTTAGACTAACAGTTCTCAACTGAGTTAAAATCAGAAAATGTTAGCGTTGTTGACTGGAGGGAGTGTGTATGTTGTCCATAGGCAGAGTCAGGAAAAAAAATTTGAAAACTACTGTGTTTTTTTTAAACAGGATCGCACTATATATTCAAAGCTGGTCTTGAACTCACTATGCCCACTCAAGATGGTTTTTGACTCAGGGCAGTCCTACCTCAGCCTCCCAAGTGCTGGGATTACAAGCATGTACCACCACACCAAGTTCAAAAATTAGTGTCTTACTACTTTCCGCAGGAGTTTACCTGACTTACTGTCCTACTCTGTCCCTGTATTCCTAGGCCACCTCCCCCCAGTAAAGAGTCTTTGTTCAGTGTCCCTTCAGTGTGTGCCATAGTGTCTTACACTTCTGTCAGAATCCACAATCTCTTTGTTTTAGAAATTATCTATTTACTTGTTTTTCTTTTTAACCAGATTGTATGTTCCTTGAGGTTAAGGAGTATGTTTGGTTTATCATTACATTCTCTGTCAGAAGGACTTGGTAAGGAATAATCTATTGAATGAATGCTAGCATGATGACGAATCAGAATTCCATTGTAGATGCATATTTTTAACACTGGAGAATTTGTCGTAGGGTAATTTGCAGTTGGGGCAAGGCTACTAGCTGCTGTAACATTAAGTACATATATAAGCTAGTAACAGTTATGATAAGTATTATGTACCATACATAATTGATGTACACTATACTTTTATATGACTGGCAGTTCAGTGCATTTATACCAGCATCCACAAACACTATTATAATGCCTAGGGCTGGGGAAATAGCTCAGTGGCGTAAGCACCTGCCTGGCAAGCACAAGGTTGTGAGTCTAATCCCCGGTATCGCAAAAAACAAACAAAAAATACAGTGTCACTAGGTGATAGGAATTTTTCAGCTCCATTATAATCTTATAAAACCACTGTTGTATATTTAGTCTGTCATTTACTGAAACATTGTGAGGTGCATTAATGTATTTAAAAAATTTGCTCCTGTGATCCCAGCTCTCAGGAGGCTGAGGCAGGAGGATTGCTGCAAGTTTGAGGCCAGCTTGGGCTACAAAGTGAGTTCAAGGCCTACCTTAACTACATAGCAAAACTCTGTTTTAATAAATAAATACACATATATGCATGCTCTAGGGAGTTAACTAAATTTATTATTAGTCTATGACTGTAATAAAATTAAGGCTGTGATAAATATGTTCTTGAATGCTCTAATTTTCTTGGTATGGCTTACTGCTAGGATACTATCGACCAGTGAGGGCAAACCTTTTAGGGCTTTCAACAGTACAAACAGCCCGTTGTGACACACATGCCATAGGTCCACCACCACTGCTATAGACTATTTTGGGTACTTTTCCAGCCAGTTTACAAATACTTTTCTTTGGTAATAAAAAGGATCTTTAGATAAGTGAAACATAAACTCATTTTCATTATTGGAAAAAGTACATTATCTGACCTGTAAATACTATCATTTTCAGGTAGAAAGAGCAGAACATTTTATAATGAGCTGATATTTTGTCATTTGTGAAAGTATGGCAGGCAGATAAATTAGATAGTTCAATTTTTCTTATCTTTAGCCAGAGAATTTCTAGCCAAAACACTGTTTCCTAACATTACTTAGGTCAGATCATTTTTCTTCTACCCTTTTCCAGTGAGATTACGTTACACATGTATAAAATAGTTAGAGTCATGCTCTACTTATGTCCTAGGAGCATCGTCCTCATGTTTGGTTTCGTCTGTGCACCACCATACAGAGGCTTTACATTGTTGTGTAAGCTTGTATGTCTGTTTGCTCCTTATGGCTTTTAGATTTAAGCATTTGCTTCAAATGCTAGTGTAATTCTATTTATTAAGTTCAGGAGATGTTCCTCTTCCCTTTATCTTTTTTGTTACCTTGTGAACATTAAGCCAGGTTTGAATATAGTAGAAGTTTAGATGACATAAAAAAAGGAAAAAAGGCCAGGCATAGTGGCGCACGCCCATAATTCCAGCATTCCAGGAGGCTGAGGCAGAAGGATCATTGTGAGTTCAAGACCAGCCTGGGCTACAAAGTGAGCTCAAGGCCAGCCTAAACTGCATAGGGAGACCCTGTCTCAAAAAAGACCAAAAAAAAAAAAAAATAAAAAATAAAAGAGAAAGTGGTTTTATTTATTCTGTGGTTATATATTCTCATGAGGGATAAATGTCCATGAAAATTTTTATGGGTCTTGAGTTTATTGTTTACCTTGACAGAAATGTTAATTTTGATCTTAATAAATAGCCCTGTTACCAGTTTATGTGTTTCTTTAAAATTACATAACAAGAGTCTGCCTTTTCTCATTAACTCAAAATACTGTACTTTTAAAGATTCCTGGGGCTGGGGATTTAGCTCAGAGGCACAGCACCTGCCTGGCAAGTGCAAGGTCATGAGTTCGGTTCCCTGTACCGGAAAACTCCCCCCCCCAAAAAAAGAAAAAGAGTAAAGATTCCTAATTTGAGTATCTAAGCATATAGCATGTTTCTTTTCTTTTTTTCTTGCCTTTTTTGAGATAGGGTTTTTCTGTGTAGCTCAAGCTGGCCATGATCTCACTTTGTAGCCCTGGTTGGCCTGAAACTTGTGATCCTCCTGCCTCAGCTTCCTGCGGGCTAGTGTTACAGGCATGCGCCACCACGCCTAGATGCATGTTTTTATTGTTGCCGTTTATTCTTACCAGAGAGCTCCAAAATCAGATTGTTTTGGGGGTGGAAAATACTGGACGAAAAATTGCATCAATGTTGAACATGTGCAGATTTTTCCTTATCATTATTCCCTAAAAAATATAATTATATATATAGCATTTACATTGTGTTAACTGTTATAAATACTTGTTTTAGTACACGGGAGGATAGGCAAAGGTTATGTGCAAATACACACCATTTTACCCACGACTTGAGCATCCAGAGTTTGGTATGTGCTATTCCTCGTAGATACCAAGGAACACTTGTATTTGAGTAGCACACCTGTATTTGTTTCAAAAACAAATCACTGTATTGATTTCTTTATATATTTATTTTTGCAGGTGAAAAAAGCCAAGATGCAGGAACCAGGAGAACAAACTTTAAGGTATGTAAAATTGAAGTTCTTTTTAGTGATTGTGTTTAGTTACCTTTCTGTTGCTAGGACAAAATCCTTGACATACACAATTTAAAGGAAGAAAGATTCATTTGGGCCCACAGTTTCATAGGTTTTCATCCGTGTTCAGCTGGCTTCAGGCTAAGAGTATTATGGTGGAAGGAAATGATAAAAGAAAACGGCCTGCACCATAGCAACCAGAAAGCAGGAAGAGAAGGAGCCCAAGAAAAGATACATCTTTGAGAGGCACGCCCCTGTGACCTGCTTTCCACCTGGGACCCACCTCGGAACAGCCTACTCAGTGATGCCCTCAGCAGTGGGTTAACACACTGGTGAGGTTAGCGCCCTCATAATCCAGCCGAGGCTTTAGTGTGTTTTAATCCAATCAAGCGGCCGCTCCACATTGCCTTTCACAGTTGTTTACTTTCTCTTTTGTACATGCTGATTACTGTATGGGCGTGCTTTGGGTGGACTGCCCTCTTTTTTGTTCTTAATGTCAGCCTTTGCATTTTGAAATTATGTGGTTTAAAATGTTAAACTTTCCTTCCAAGACAGAACTGCTTGAGTCTGTTAGTTTGAGATCAGCCTGGAAAACATAGTGAGACCTCATCTCAAAGAAAAAAGAAAAAAAAAAAAACCAGTTCTCTCCAAAATAGCTATTCCCCCAAAATACATATGTAGTTTTTCTTTCTTTCTTTTTTGGTTGGTTTGTTTGTTTTTTGTCTTTTTGAGACAGCATCTCGCTATGCAGTTCAGGCTGGCCTTGAGCTAACTTTGTATCCCAGGCTGGTCTCGAACTTGCAGTGATTCTCCTGCCTCAGCCTCCCGAGTGCTGGGATTGCAGGCGTGCACCACCATGCCTGGCTTCTTTCTTTTTGGTATGCATTCAATTTTTTTCTTTTTTTTAAGGCAGGGTCTCACTGTGTAGTACAGACTGGTCTCAGATTCACTAGGTAGCTCAGGCTGGCCTTGAACTCACAGCGATCTTCCTGCCTCAGCCTCCCAAATGCTGGGATTACAGGCATACACCCCCATGTCCACCATGCATTCAGTATTTATTCAACAATATATACTAGATTCATTTTAGATATTAGGCGCTGTACCATGTAGGGGAAACCATATTCTAAATATACAGCGTAGAAATCAGAAGCCAAAATAAGGGAAATGGAGGAATTTGTTATTAACTGTTAAATGGATATGGATGCCTTAGTCATTAATTCCACTCCTTCTAGAGGAAAAGAAAGGCTAGGGGTATGAATTAGTAGTAAAACATTTATCTAGCATGTGTGAGGCCCTGAGTTCAACCAATAACAATTAACCACTTACTAGTCCAATTACTTAAATACAAGATGACCAAAAAATTGCATATATTTTCATTTTTATAGGATAATGTCATAGGAAATACAAAAGTAACAATTTTATCAAATTTATTCAATATAAGAATTGACTGGTTGAAATGACACCTGCCCAAGTGATGCTCAGGATAGTCAGTATGTAAGCAAACATGCTGCCAGGGTGATATTTGGTGTAAACTGTTAAGTGTTTAAAACAGAAAGAAAAAAGCTGGGCATGGTGGTGCTTGCCTATAATCCCAGCACTCTGGTGGCTGAGGCAGGGGGATTGCCATGAGTTTGAGAGCACTCTGAGCTACATCATGAGTTCGAGGCCAGCCTGAACTATGTAGCAAGACCCTGCCTGAAAAAAAAAAAAAAAAGACTTTCTATAAAAAGAAAAGGAGGCAGCTTTTTATTCTTCATGTGCTGACTCCATAATTCCATGGTTTTTACAATTGTTACCTCTCACAGTTATTACTACAATTATTTCCTCTTGTCATTTGTCCACCAACCATATGGGCCGGTAGTAACTCCATCACTTCTAACACGTTTACTTCAAAAAGTCTGCTTTTACCACTATATAGTCATTCTGGCTCATTTATGCTAGAACTGCCATGGTGGCTACATGATGTCTCACACTTCTAGTTAAATGATTATTGGTTTTTTTCATTATTACCCATTTCCTTTCCCTCAGAAAGAATGTCAGGTTCTTCCTTGTGCTACTTAAATTTTAAGATCTACTATTATCAGTCCCCTTGTAAAAGTCTCTTTTGAAGAAGGGTATTGGGGATTGAATTTAGGGCCTTTACACTGAGCTACAACTTCACCTCTTTATGTTTTTGAGATAGGGTCTCATTCAGTTGCCCAGACCTAAGCCTCAGGTGGTGTCCTGCCTCAGCCTCCCAGAGTGCTGGAATTACAGGCATGCGCCATTATGTAGACATTCTTAACTTCCTCTTTTTTCTTACCTTATGCTTATCTAACAAAACTACAACCTTGCTCAAATTGTTTGCCTAGTCCATGCTGTCTTGGTTATTTTTTTGTTGTTGTTGGGACAAAATATCTGACGCCCAAAATTAAGGAAGGAAAGGTTTATTTTGCTTACAGTTTGTGGAGGTTTTAGTTTATACTTGGCAGATTATAAGGCAGACTGGCACATGGCAGAGAGCTACAGCTCAGGGTGGCAGAACACAGCCGAATCAGCAAGCATACACTAGGGCAGAATGGCCTCAAGCACCCTTTTTCTCTCCCTTACATATGTAAACTATCAGGAAAGTTTTTTTTTTTTTTGGTTTTTCTCTGGTACCGGGAACCGAACTCACGACCAGGCAGGCGCTTTGCCGCTGAGCTAAATCCCCAGCCCCTACATATGTAAACTATCCACCCCAGGGCGGTGTAGCTCTCACACCCACAATCAGTCAAACTCTAAAAGCCTGCCCCATCTCTGCATGAGGCTTTGGGGGGACACCCAGACACAAACCATAACACATGCATTTCCAGTCACTCTAACAGTATAAGAGAAAAACATAAACCTATGCTTTCTATTCTTAATTTCTGTAGAATCTGTGCTCTTAGCCACTACGTTACACTAGTAGGGAGTGACTAGAGAGTGCAATGTGAAGTGGAAGAAAAAGGGAAAACATTGTGAGGGACACCAAGTTTGAATAATCTCTGTTCCAGAATTTCACTGGAATCTTCCCGGTATTACAGTATCTTAACATTGTGACTTCCTCTCCCAGTTTGCATGCTTTACCTTTTAAAGTTTCTTTTAAATTTCCTAAGTTAAAACAAAAACAAAACAGCTGGGCATGGTGGCACACGCCTGTACCAGCACTCTGGAGGCTGAGACAGGAGGGTCACTGTGAGTTTGAGGCCAGCCTGAGCTACAAAGTGAGTTCAAGTTCAGCCTGACCTGCATAGTGAGATCCTGTGTCAAAAATACAAAAACAAACAAAAAAAACCACCGCACTGGTAGAGCACTTGTCTGTCATATGTGAGAACCTGGGTTCACAAAAGGAATACAGTGGATTGAACCATTTTAAGGAATGAGAACTTCTACTTGGAGAAAGGCTTGTGTGATTTGGAAAAACTTTAAATGATTATGATTTGTAGCTGATTAAGAACTATTTCTGAAATAAGTGATTTTACCTACTTTTCTATAGAACTCTGAAACCAAAGTGACAGAATATACAGAATGGTAACTGGTAAATACTAATGCATCATATATTTCAAAATTATTAATAGATTTTAAATGTATTTAACACAAAAAATAAGTATGTGATGTGATAGATTTGTTAATTAGCTTGATTTTATCTTCCCACAGTGTAAACAGAATCAAAACATTACATTATTCCCTATAAATACATAATATATGCAGTGTTTTAAAAAGTGATAGAAGTGTTTTAGAAGTTTGGAATTTTTCTTTTACTATGTTTTTAAAGAAAACTTTGGCTTGCTCATGCCTTAGCCAGAGTTCTGAGTGATATGAACATTTTTTTTAAAAGGGTCTAGGAATCTGAAAAAGGACAATAGAATTCTGAGGGTACCAACGCTGGCCTTAGCTCTTTTCATGTAGGTGTTAAAAACCAATAAGAATATTACAAAGATTTACCTTGCCTCTTACTTAAATAGCCTAGGAGAGAAAGAGCTTGATCGCATCTCTTTTAGCAATGTAGCATATCAGTCAGGGCCTAATGTATTCATTTTGGTTCTCTCAGTCAAGTTAGCAGCCCGGATGTCAGTGATCAGAAACCTGAAACATCAAGCCTTGCTTCAAACCTTGCCATGTCAGAGGAAAGTAAGTACCATATTTTGTGCTTGGTGGAGGGGCATTCCTATAGCCAGGTGACGCGCTTCTTGTGTAGCTGGGTTTCACTGATGGCCTGGATTGCCTCAGAATATACAGAAAGATCTTCTCTCCTGTGTGAATGTTCACTTGTACTGTTCTGTAAGTTCTGTTGACATAACCAGCTGGCAGGGGGAACTTACACAGAATCTTCTCACCCAGGAGTCACACTTAGTGCTTTTGTTTGGTTTTAAAGGTAGTAGTGCCCTACTCAAAGTGAGAAACATTTGTGGGCCAACTCTTGACTTCTCCTCTGGGGAACTTGATATTTTTCTGCTTCTCTAATACAACCAAGTGACCTCATCTGTCAAATCTTGGCCAAGAAAGAAAACCAATCCCCTGAGCCCAAGGTTGATACTAGGGTCTGAAGGAGATCCAGCTCAGCAAGATGAATCCCCCACATACCAACTCACTCTCCTATATGACAGCTACACTTATACATTAGACAGAATCTTTGTGGAGACAGGCTTTGTTTGACATACCCACTTCCCCATATTGGCTCCACAGGGAAAGTAGTCCTTCTTGAAATTAAATAGCTATGCCTTACTATTTTATCACACACTTTAAAAGAGGAAATTTATGTAAGACATTCTCTAGAAAGCTGTTTGTTTGGGGACTATTTCTTTTCTTAAGTATCCTTACCTTGTGTTAAATAAAGTATGACCTTTTTTTAAAAAAAAGATGTCTTGAGTTCTGTATATTATTTTTTAAAGGTGGCTCTGGGTCTCAGTATTTGTCATACTTTCAGCATAAAACATAAGAATCATCTGAAATGCTTGTTTGTGATGTAGAATTCTAGCCACATCTTCAGAGATTATTATTCAGTAGATCTGATATAGGTGGAATTTTCATGATGCTTCTGCTGGTGGATGAGTTAGTACATATGGGAAACTTCATCCTGTGGGAAACTGCTCTAAGCAATGCGGTATCTCCTGAGTCCTGCAAGTCCCACTCACACATGCACACAAATACACCACTCTCTACCAAAAAGACCTGTATCCTAAAATCTCACACTTCATTTACATACTTTAGGTCCAAGAAGTTGAGTATTCTTAGTGCTTCCAAAAAATTTCTCTTCCTTTTTTTTTTTTTTTCTGTACCGGGAACTGAACTCGCGGCCTTGTGCTTGCCAGGCAAGTACTGTGCCGCTGAGCTAAATCCCCAGCCCCTTCTCTTCCATTTTCTTCAAAAACTCTAGCTCCTGTAAAGTCTGTATCCATATACTTGCCCCATCTTTCCTAAAGCTTAGGCTGAACTACTTAGAGTAAAAGTTATTCTATTCTTCAAAAACTGGATCTTCTCTGTTTTCTTCTCCATCCAAGCTCTTACTGCTCTTTGTGATGTTAACATTCATGTAGATGACTTATCCAGAACCCATCATTTTTCTCTTCATTTTCCTTCTTACAAGGCATAAATTGTCTGGTCCTTTATTATAATTACTCTCACAAATATTTTCAATAACAAATACTTTTAATACCTCTTAAAAGTCCTCAACCCTTGCAAAACCCCAGTCCTAATTTAATCTCCATAAATCTATATAAGTAACTAAACATTAGAAAGAATTATATACCTAATTGACTACTTACACCTTAGTCATAGTCGGAAGGCCTCAAGCGAGCCCATAGTATGCTTAAAAATCCCATACTTTCCTGATTAGTTTTGCCTTTTAATATTTCATGCCACCTCTTCTCTCAAAGCACCAAGCTCACTTTTCCTCACTGTCAGTGGATGTTTCTTGTCCTGCCGCCATCAAATCTGCAAATCTGCTGGTATTTGTATGCATGTTTGCTTGCTTCCTTTTGTTAGAATGGAAAAGATACTCTTGCTTCTGTCAAATTTTAAATACTTACATTTGTGTTACATATCCATCCTCTCTTCCCTTCTGCTAGGACTTTGGTGGTATAGTTATCCGGTCACTACTCCTACTCATCACAATCTTCTTTTCTTAAATCCTTCCTGTTAATCAACAACAGATTGTCTCTGTCATTTTTGGATACAAATAAGAGCCCCCTTTGTCTCCACATCATGTACTGCATACTTTCTGCTGCCACACACATCAGAACCCCTGAAGAGTTGTTGTCCCTTGCTTTCTCTTTGCTCTTCAGACCCTGTCAGGTTTAGTTTTGTCTCCACTCTTCCATTGAAACTGTTCTTGTCATCAGCTACTTTCATGCTGCCAGTTCTAGTAGACATTTCCCTTTCCTCATATTTTCCCTCTCCCTGTGTTTCCTCCCACCTTTCACTCTTGATCAGCCTTCTTTCCTCTAGCTGAATTCTGATGTTGGAAAGCTTCGGGGCTTGCTTCTAAACTACCATCTTTTCCCTTTGGGGAGCCTTCCCTGCATTACATTATTTTAAATGTTTTATATGTTGTTAATGAATCCCAAATTTATATTTCCAGTATGACCTCTCTCGATTTCATTTGTGTATCTACCTGCCCTTTTGAAATCTCTATTTATGTACATGAAAGGAAAGTCATACTGAAAATGTCTTTAAAAGAGTTTCTGATCCCCCTAGGTTGATCATATCTGTTCTCTCAGTGTTGGCTGCTTTAGAAAGTGATACACTTATCCTCCAGGTGCTCCAAGTAAAAGCCTAGAAGTCATCCTGCATTCCCCTGTTTTACACATTTCCTGTATCCACTACTAACAGAAGCCCTGTTAATTGTATTTGACTCTTCATAATCCTTTTGTGGTTCCCATATGTTACCAAAATCAAGGCTTATTCATTATCTAGACAAATAAAAATTGGCCCAAGATCCTAGGATGTTTTATTGTTCTCTTGTAGAATTAAGTTGAATTGGAGGAGGATAAGGGTTTGTGTTTTATAAAGTACCTGTCAGCAGAGAAGGAACCTGCAGAATTTGAATGAGGGTTCCTTACCTTCTGTGTGATAGGTAGTAAAACTTCAGATCTAATTGAGAAATGCTTATAAATGAATGTGATCTTCAAGTTTCCAATAATTATTTTTAAAGACCTCAAACGTGGCATTGAATAAGATCTTCTGTGATAAACTCATAGATGATGATTTGTCTTACTTTTGGGTATGAGTTGGCCCCTCATCTGTTCTTGACCAGGGCTTTCATTTTGGGTCAGGCACTTCTTCAGGAAACCTAGCTAGACAGAAACTTGGTTGATTCACCTTCAGTCTCTGTTCACAGTAGCTGCTTTTATAGATGTTAGAGAAAGTTCTTGAACAATTCAAGTGTCTAGTGACATCATAAAAGCACTACAGCCTACAGCCTGGTCTAAATTAGTGTCTAATGAGAGGAATTTAGTTATCTGTTAAACTTGACTCAAATACTTAAAGCATTTATTCCAGATATTAAGAAAATCAAGTTTACAGCAGCTATTTTCAAGAAAGTCATGGAGATCAAGAGGAGATTAGCTGGAAAAGTCACTTTATGTGCTGGTTCATCAGAGTATCACATCAGTTCCACATCAGTCTGTCTCTGCTTTGCCAAACTTAAAACAAGCTTTTGTTACAGGTCGCAAAATATAGTATAGAAGCATCCTGGTTCTATAGTAGCAACAGTTTTCTGATAAGAATGAGAGTTTCCCCCAAATCTGGCTTCCTATATGTCATTTGTATGACCTTTTACTAAGAATAGAGTAAGCACCCAGAGAATGGATAAGGTGGAGAAGCATAAGGTGGTTTCCCAGATACAGAAGTTGCTTTTTAAGTTTGCCATTGAGCACAGCTGAAAGCTTCGGAGGTCGCTTCATCTATGATTTAGATCAGTGATGGGTGAAGGTAGAGATCACCTGATATCAGCTGTTGACTTTTCATAATCGGTACGTTCTTGTTTCTTGTACTGACTCTCAAAGTCTGTGAACAGATCTATAACATGAAAGTGAAGTATTTTCTGCTACATAATCTTTCAAACTTTCTGGTACCCAGGGTATATATTCTGTCGTTTCGTTTGAGAGACTATGTAGTGACATGCAATTTTCCCATTTCATTTTGAAAATGTTCTAACTTTTTTACATGGTGATATTATCTGTCTTTCAGTTATGACATGCACCGATTACATCCCTCGCTCATCCAATGATTATACCTCACAAATATATTCTGCAAAGTAAGTTAAATAATCATTTCCAAAATACGTATACTTTTCCTGTAGGTTTGTTGCAAAATTTAATTTGAAATTTAGTTTCTCACTTCTCTTGTTCTCTATATTCCTACTCCAATTTTTTATTCCCTCCAAATGTAGTCCATGTATCATCCTTTTAGAAAGTAATTGGTTGCCTGTTACATAAGATCCCACTCAGAGAGCCATGGAAAATGTAACACAATGTTAGTGATGAAAGCATATTACTGACTGACCTTTGATCATTCTCTCTTTACCTTGATATACAGATCAGTAATAGGCCAGCCCCAGAATGGGACTTCTCAGCCTTATCTGTGTTCAGTTTTTCATTTGAGAAATATCTTCAGCATAAGATTTGGGCTTGAAATTAAACAGGTTGGTGAGCTGGGCATGGTGGCGCCCACCTGTGATCCTAGTACTTGGGAGGCTGAGGTAGGAGGATTGATGTGAGTTCAAGGCCAGCCTGAACTACATAGTGAAACCTTATCTTTATTTAAAAAAAAAAACAAAAAACAAAAAACAAACCAGTTGGTAGGTCAAAGTCACTGAGACATAAAGTTTTGGGCCTTTCCAGAGCAAGATTAGCATTTATAACCAACTAAGTTAGTTACTTCCAATATGTGCAGGTGTAGAACGTGTGTACCAAGATACCAGTTGCATGTTGATGAAGAGTGGGCATATCCATCTGCAGACATGTATAGGTGTGCTTATAAACCAGGATACGTTCTCATGTGCTTACAAGTGCATGATATATAAAGAAATTGGTACCAGAGATGAGAGATGCCTGTGAGGCCATTTCAAAAAGAAACTGGCAATTTTTTTCTCTTATTGTGCCTTTCCATTTGAACCTTTTGAATTTCACATTAGTTAAAATGAGCCTATTAAAAAGTCAATTTAGCCAGGGATATAGCTCCATGGCACAAGTGCCTGCCTGGCAAGCGCAAGGTCCTGAGTTCTATTCCTTATACCAAAAAAAAATTAAAAAGTCAACAGTGAAAGGAGTCACTGGTGAGGAAGTAATACACTATTTTTCACAACCCTTAGGCTGTAACTAACTACTTGTTAGATCTTTCTTGGATATCTTTGTTTTCCTGAGAAACCACTTTAAAGATACCACCATGTATTAAAGCAGCCAATGATATTTTCCTACTAATCTGTCCATAACTCTGTAATGTTTGTATTGTTCCTGTGCTATTTTGTAAATGGATGTATGTTTATTACTATGTGTTTCCTACAACAGCCATTGAGAATAGTCAATGATTATTCAATTGGTCACTCATGTGTAGCTCTATTTATTTTCTTTAGAAACCACTTTGAAGATACCAAAATATAGTACAACAACCATTGATAATAACCTACCACTTTTGTCTGTAGCTCACTATTATTTGTCTATTTGTTTTCCTGAGAAACTACCTTGTAGATAACAATATGTAAAACAACAACCATTGATAAGTTTCCTACCACTTTGTCTGTAATTCGGTAAGCCCCCTTATTACTATTATCCTTTTTTTACTTTAAAAAAAAAAAAAATTTAAAAAGTCAATTGCGTGAGTTTTCCAAATTCTAATCTGATTTTTACACTAACTGCATCATGGAACCAGTTGTTTTCATGTCTTTTCTTCTGTGAAATTGTCTTGGTTACTTTTTTTGTTGCTGAGACAAAATATCCAACACCCAAAATTAAGGAAGGAAAGGTTTATTTAGCGTATAGTTTGTGGAGGTTTTAGTCTATAATCAGCTGGCTCCAAGGCAGGGTGGCATGGCAGAGGGGCAACACTTCAAGGTGGCACAAGACAGCAAAAGCAGCAAGAGCACAAGGAGGGGGAGTAAGCCTCTTTTCCCTCCTTACAATGTATATGGGCTGTCCACCATGCCCACAAGGTCTCCACGCCCCCCTCCTGCACAGGCTCAGGATGATACAAAATAAGGACCCCACCCCCTGCTGAGTCACACAGTTAACTTTTTTTAACTTTGTAAGTTGACACAGTGAACAACATCCTGGAGCAGGAAGGGCATGTCCTTTTCACCCCAGGATGTAGAACTGCTCAGTTACTTAGTTTAAACTTTTAAACTCCTCAAGTTAGCACAGTAAGTTTTTTTCTGTGAGATGACTAAATTTATTCTCTGAAATTTTACAAAGAAATTAGATACTAACCTAAGATCTTTATCATATCGGGAGATTGAAACATGTGAGGTCCACTAATATTTTACATTATTCCCATGTGACTTGAGTAATAGCTATAACCTGGACTATTTTTTGGATTTAGCTAAGAATATAGTTTCTTTGTTTCCGCCTTGTACTCTAAGTAACTACTTGGATTTTGTTATTCTCTTGTTAAAAAATTTTGTATTTTTTTCACTAAATTTTTTTTTTTTTGGCTTTTTTCCGGCACTGGGAATCGAACTCACTCACAACCTTGCGTTTGCCAGGCAAAGACTGTGCCGCTGAGCTAAATCCCCAGCCCTCACTAAAATTTTTAAAAAGAATAGCCTCAGAATCTACTGAGATATAAATATGTTCCACAGTGAATTTAAAATATGCAACAAAGTATTTGCATATCCACTACACTCAAGGCACTCTTTTAGTTATGCTTTCTGTCTTCAGACTTCCTTATCACCACTTGCTAGAACCATTGTGTTATAATCAATTTTTACTGCACCTTTATTCCAGTTTCACCTCCTTTTTATCCTTTTTTTTTTGAGCTAGGATCGCACTATGTAGTTCAGGCTGGCCTTGAACACTCAGTGACCCTCCTGCCTCAGTCTTTTCATTTCTGATTCTTTGCTTTCAGTGGTATTAGCTATTTTACGTATTATTTTTACCAAAATAAGTCACTGTGTAAGTTTTTGTTTTCTTGAATTTTTCTAGACCTTATGCACATATTCTCTCAGTTCCTGTTTCGGAAACTGCTTACCCTGGGCAGACTCAGTACCAGACACTACAGCAGCCTCAGCCCTATGCTGTCTACCCTCAGGCAACACAAACGTATGGACTACCTCCTTTTGGTAAGGCACCCTATTGTAAGCAGTTTCCAAGAATGTTGCTTTTGGGCTGGGGATATAGCTCAGCAGCACAGCACATGCCTGGCAAGTGCTAGGTCAAGAGTTCAAATCCAGATACCACGTAAGTGAATAAATAAATAAAGTCATGCCTCCAAAATCCATATGAATCCTTCATTTAAAAAAAAAAAAAGCTGAGCATGGTGGTGCACACCTATAATCCCAGCACTCAGGAGGCTGAGGCAGGAGGATCATTGTGAGTTCAAGACCAGCCTAGGCTACAAAGTGAGCTCAAGGCTAGCCTGAACTGCATAGCGAGACCCTATCTCAAAAAGACCAAAAAAAAAAATTTAAATTTAAAAAAAAATTTTTAAAAAAAGAAAAAAAAAAGAATGTTGCTTTGCTATTTCCCAAAAAACTTGCAAGACTAATCTGGAAAGATGCATCGTCCTCTGTGCAATAGTTATTCAGTGATATATGTGATAGAAGTTGAGTGTATAATTTTGCAGCAGTATCTTTGAAACGTATCATAAAGTCACAGTTTTCAATTCTCATTTCTTGCCCCTCAAAATTTAGCTGTTTTCAAGGTTTTGACCCTGAAGCTTAAGGGAGAAAAATTATGGAAAATTCTTTGAGGCATTAATGTTGCTTTGACTTAATGTATGACATGGTACCATGGTTAAATAGGCATAATAAGTATATTTTGAGGTGGCCAATTTCTGCAAAAACCAAGTAGTGTAGGTTTCTAAATAGGATATATATGTAAGCAATCCATAGCCTACACTGTAAGGGTTTGGGGGGTTTTTGTTTTTATTTTGTTTTGGCTAATTTCTCCTTTTCCTTCCTCCATCTCTACTCAAAACTGATCAAACATTATGTTGAACCAAAAGCTCATCCTAGAGTACAGAAAATCCCCAACTTCCCACACCTTTATCACATGCGTAGGGAGTTGTTTTCGTTAGTTTTAGGGGTCTTGGACATGAGCTATAACTCAGAGTGATTTGCCTGACGTTAGTTTGAAGTCCTTTGAGCACTTAATATTTATGGATTTTTTTCTGTGTGTCTAAATGGGTAGATACTGTATATGCAGTATATTTTACTGCCCCTCCTCTGTTCTCTTAGCACTCCTATCAGAAAATTCTGATAGCAAAAAAATTATATCTTTGTAGATTTCATTTAAACAAACTAGGAGTTAGATAAAGTTTCCAAAGAAGTCACCACACCATGTAGAATTTATATTATTAGTGTTGCCTTCTTTTGATTTTTATATTTGTTTTTCTTGATCCATTTGAGTAATTTTTTTTTTTTTTTTTTTAGTAGTGACAGCTTTCTTTTAGTCTTGTTAGCATTCTTTGGCTCCTGGTAAATATAAAAAACAAGCTGGGGATATAACTCAACAGCACAAGCTCCTGCCTGGCAAGTGTAAGGTACTGAGTTTGATTCCCGGTACCCCCCCCCCCCAAAAAAAAATGAAAAGAAAAACAAAACTTTAGGGTAAGAAAAAAATTTGGGGGGCAGTACTAGGGATTGAACCAGGGCCCTTTGCATTGAGCTATATCCTCAACCTTCTTCTTTTTCTCTTCTCTCTTTCTTTATTTGAAACAGGGTCTTGCAAAGTCACTAAGTTGCCTTGACTTGGCTCATATTTGCAAGCCTCTACCTCAGCCTCCTAGTGTTAGGATTTCAAGTATGCACCTTTGTGGTATATTTAACCAGTCAACTCTGAATAGTCCTTTTAGCAGAAGAACCATCTGAAGCCAGATGTGGTGGTACACACCTGTAATCTCAGCACTGAGAAGGCTGAGGCAGGAGGATCACTGCAGGTTCAGGCCAGCCTGGGCTGCATAACGGGTTCAAGGCCATCCTGAATTACAGACCTAGACTGTCTGAAAAAAAAAAAAAAAAATTATTGGCAAGCCCAAGTCCTTTATAACATTGTTAAACAGTTGATTATTCCTGCTATTGAATATTAAATAAAATTTCTATTGTGTGTGAACTCATTTGTAGAATACCTAACACTGTCATGTGTATATGAATCCTAAGTATTGTGAGGTCTTTTATGAATACATTTCCATTGTGTTAAAAAAGAAAACTCTGTAAAGTAAAAAGATCTCTGTTTAAAACCTACAGAAAACATTGTTTGTCCCATAGAGAAAAATCATAATATGCTCCTTTAATCTCTTTTTGTTTAATATCTGGGGCAAGAAAGACTTCTGTCAAAGACATTGTTTTATCAGTAATTGAGAGAAGCCAGGCATAGTGATGCACACCTGTAATCCCAGTACTTGGGAGGCTGAGGCAGAAAGATCACCATGAGTTTGAGGCCAGCCTGGGCTACATAAGCCAGTTTAAGGCCTGCCTGCACTACATAGTGAGACCCTGTCTCAAAAAAAAAAACGAAAAAAACAATAATTGAGAGAGATGGGTAATCATTAGCTTAATTTGACTTTAATATACAAAGACTGGGGATATAGCTCAGAAGTCCAGTGCCTGCCTGGCAAACGCAAGGTCCTAAATTCAATTCCCAGTACCAAAAAAACTTACTAGAGAGTTTGGGGTAATGTGAATGAGAGATATAGCGTGTTCGCACATTTTTTTGAAGAGGTTATAGTAACCGTTACTATGTCTTTAAAAGGTATTTTCTTAGGTTTTAACACCTGGCTTTTTTGAGTAATGTGTTTATTTTGATAAAGAAAACACTTGATTTCTTTTGAAATCAAGATTTTTTAATCAATACTGCCTGTTTTCAGGTTAACTAGTCTATTTTATTTCAGATGTGTATAGGGCTCCAGAAGATGACATTATTTTAATATATTTATTGCGTTCTTAATATACCAAGCAGTGTGCTAAGAATACGTGCTTCACACTTCCTATTACTGTCTCATTTAATTTCCAGGTTAACCTTAGTTAAGTAAGTAGTAGCACCCCTTTTATAAGTGGAGAAACTGAGGCTTGATTAAATCACTAACCCAGAATCATACAATTAGTAATTGCCTGATATTAGAATTGAATTTAGATCTGTTTAATTCTAGAGGGTCTCATAGATTTAGGTCTATTTTAAAAAGATTGTCTCAAATTTGAGTTTGAAATTAAAAGGATTTAATTTTTTCTCTTAAAGTAGAAAAGATTAGAAATCTGGGGAAGAAGGGGTTGATTAGGAGTAATCATATTCTTTCTGGAGATAGACAGAAATGGAGATTGGAGGTGTTAACTTGTAGAGATCTGTAAGAATGTGTGTGAGGAAAGGGATGTTCATTTATCCATAAGGGCTTATACACTATGCCTTTAATTGCTGTTGATCTGATTTATTTTAAAAGAATTTCAATGTGAGTGGAAGATTTGGGAATACGTAGTAAGAGCCTTAAGGGTGGTTCATTCCATTTTCCTCAGTAATTTCACTTCTGGGAATTTATCCTTTAGAACTAATTAGATATTCAAACATTTGCTAACTAAGCTATTCATTGCAGCATTATTTATAATAGCAGAAAATTGGAAGCAACCTACGTATGGAATAGAAAGGTAGGTGTTAATTTCAGTGCTATGGGTAGAACTCTGTAAACCATTATATATAATATCCTTTTTTTTTTTTTTTTTTTTTGGTAATACTAAGGATAGAACCCAGGGGTGCTCAACCACTGAGCTACATCCCGTTTTATTTTTTATTTTGAAACAGAGCCTCAATATGTTGTCCATATGGGACTGAAACTTACAACCCCCTTGCCTCAGTCTCGCTTGGTGCTGTGATTACAGGCATGTGTCACCACTCCAGGCTATAAAGGATCTTCTTAAAAAATATTTGGAGTCTTCAGAAAATATTATTATGAATTGGGAAAGACAGTATATAAAACTGAAAACAGTATAATACCAATTTACTATTTTTACAAATACATGCATAGAGAATAAGTTTGAAGAGAGGCATTGTGGATTTTAACTGTGCAGGCCCCGTAGATTTCATGTCAGGCACAAAAGAACTGCAAAACAAAGATGTAGTTCCCTCATGCAAAGGTTTCAGTTAACAAAGTCCCGTGCAAAAGTGAGAACTGCTTTTTTCTATATGGTGAAAATATGTGATTTTTAAAATTTCTTTATACTTTCTATATTCTAATTTTCTTTTGAGACAGGATCTTGCTATGTAGTTCAGGCTGGCCTCAAACTCTGGGCGATCTTCCTGCCTCAGCCTCCTGAGTGCTGGGATTACAAATGTGCATCACCACACCTGGCTATATCTACTTCTTTATAATCAGGGAAAGTACTCAGATTAAGCTACTTAGTATATGTAATGATTCATCTGAATGAGCTAGTCGGTCAACCAAGATATTCTTTACTTGTAATTTTTTCTGGCATTGGTGTGTACTTCAGTTCCTAGTCTAATCAGTCTCTAAAGGGCCACTGTTCTGATATGTGTTACTATAAAATGAATGGTTAGATTGGTTTGGTTAGAGTGGTGGAGTTTCTGATAAGACCCCACCCTGGGGCAGCAGGAGGGAAATACTGAACTCAGGGACAGACTTTCTTTCCCATTATTAGACTAGTAGTCTTGCCACGGCAGGCTCCTGGGGCCTAAAAGTGCTAGAAAATATTTATTAGTTACACATAGATCAGTGGCTTAAGAGTCAGCAAATCAGAGTTTGGTTTCTTCATTTGCTGTTAGCAGTAGGGCTAGAGAGTCACTTCATTTGGTCATGCTGCCTATTATCTGGAATTCTGGGTAGGGTGACTTTAGAGAAAGATATTTATATGTTCCTTAAAATCAGGCAACCAAGGGCTGGGGATTTAGCTCAGCGGCACAGCACCTGCCTGGCAAGCACAAGGTCATGAGTTCGATTTCCAGTACCGGAAAGAAACAAACAAACAAAAAAATCAGGCAACTGTGATGCTGGAGGCAATGCTCAGATTGTATTTTATTCTTCAGAAATAATTGTATATTAAATATCTTTGTGTTTCTTGACAAAAATGTTCAAAACTTGCTATTCTACTTATTTTAGACAATTTTTGCCCTTACAAGAGAGACCTAAATTTTTTTTTTTTTTGGTCTTTTTTTGAGACAGGGTCTCGCTATGCAGTTCAGGCTGGCCTTGAGCTCACTTTGTAGCCTAGGCTGGTCTCAAACTTGCAACGATCCTCCTGCTTCAGCCTCCCAAGTGCTGGCATTACAAGCGTGTGCCACCACGCGGGGCTCAGAGAGACCTTAATTTTTGATCTTCTAAGAACAACCAGCTTAGAGACATTTTACAGTTTGAAGCTTTCAAAATGTATATTAAACAATAAGACTACCAAGTCATTCTCATTTGATACTGTTGTTATTAGGTAATTGCCTTAGTATAGTGAAATAATATGTTCACAAGTCCAGTACCTCGGTGTCAAAACCTGTTTGGAAGAAGAAATCGTATTGATTACAATAAATCTGGAAGCTATTGGGACATTTAAATGGTAATTTTCTTAGCAGAATTCTAGTAAATAACCACCAAGAATGATGGCATGCATCATAAATATTTTAAAAATAATCTCAAATATTTTTGTCGTTGAAATGTAAACATAGCAAATACCTTAACACTGGTTAATCTGGACAAATGATCATGAATTAAATGGAAGAGGCAGCCCTCCTAATTCTTGCTTAGAAATGCTAATATTCCTCTATCTCCTCAAGTAAGTTATTTCATGTGATCAGTAGATAAGAGAATATTCTCCAGCTGTGGTGGCGCACGCCTATAGTCCCAGCACTCGGGAGGTTGAGACAAGAGGATCACTGCGAGTTCGGAGCCAGCCTGAGCTATATAGTGAGTTCAAGGCCAGCCTGAACTGTATAGGGATACCCTGTCTCAAAAAAAAAGTTTGAGACAAAGCAGTTACCTTGTCCTGTGGTCCTATCTCTTTGCTATTCTTTTGTTTACTTGTTAACCAGTATGACAGATCTGGATTGCACTAAGGCAACTTAGTGCCTTGCTGAAGCAGAAGTCTTCATTATGAAAGTATTCATTGCATATATTAATTGACTGGAGATTTCTTATCAAATTAGAAGTAAATGAAATGAATTAATACTGAATTTGAAGTCATGACTAACCTTAATACTTTTTTGTACATGGTCTGTGTTTGATGATGAACTCTTAGACCTTTCTGTCCATTTTGATTACACTAGTCCAGCAACCATTTCTATTCACAACACAATGAAAAACCAGACAACCTGTTTTTATATTAAAAAAAAAAAAAAAAAACAGGGCTGTTCCATAGCTAAAGTGATCCCCAAAGCTGTGTTTATGAGTGCTGCGCTCACAGAGAATATCCTTAGCCTCTCCTACAGAAGCTTTCTTAATTTCCTACTTCATTATTAAAAGGCAAGGTACAATGAAGATGACACATTGTTAAGATTGTAAAGAAGCGAGGGGCCAGGGATCTAGCTCAGCGGCACAGCGCCTGCCGGGCAAGTCAGGGTCCTAAGTTCGATTCCCAGGACAAAAAAAAAAACAAAAGCGACACATCATTAAGAACCTAAAAATCATAGAACTATGAGTTCAATTTAGTAATAAGCAATTATCTTCAAATGTCACTGTAGCCTCTACAAGTGTCTCTGTAATACATATATAACACACCTCAGTACTGACCTTTGTAAAAATAGTTCTGAGAAAACCTAAAGGCTCACTATTTCCTCCCTACCAGGGAGGTGGGATATAAATATATTTTAGGGAGATTGTCAGTCAAGTGCCTTAAAAATAAAATAAAATAAAATAAAATAATAAAATAAAATCGAGCAGTTATGGTGTCTATCAGTCTAAGATGACTTATATGTTCTGACATGGAATGATGTCTCTCAGAGGTATTATATGGGAAAGTAAATTATGAATAGTATGTACTGCATCCCATTTTTATTAAAAAGAAAGATCAGCCAGGTGTAGTGTCACGTGCCTGTAATCCCAGCACTCAGAAGGCTGAAGCGGGAGGATGGCCATGAGTTCAAGGCCAGCATGGACCACATAGTGAGACCTGTCTCAAAAAGCAAACAAACAAATAAGGTAAATGTGTAAAAGAATTCAGGGTGAGGCTGGGGATTTAGCTCAGCAGCACAGTGCCTGTCTGGCAAGCGCAAGGTCGTGAGTTTGATTCCTGGTACCGGAAGAAAAACAAAAAACAAACAAACAAAAAAAAAGAATTCAGGGTGACTCTTTTGCAAGCTGTTAATGGTAGTTAAATCTGTATGATAGATGTATGTATGACTTTTTTCCTAAGTTACATATTTCTGTAATACTTTTTAATTTGTAAAAATATGGCATGTCTTCCCTAATCAGAAGAAATAAGCCAGGCATGGTGGCATATGCCTATAATCACAGCATTCTGGGAGGCTGAGGCAAGAGGATGGCAAATTGAGACCAGCCTCCAATTTAGTGAGACCTTGTCTCCAAAGCGGTGAGGAGACCTGTGATGTAACTCACTGTAAAAGTCCTGGGTGCTGCAGAGAGAAACAGAGCCAGACCGAGAGACAGAAGAAAGAGGGGAGACAGAGACAGAGAAAAACAGAAACAAAGGTTAGTTACAAAATAATCAGCTCGGGCTGGGAATTTAGCTCAGCGGAACAGTGCCTGCCTGGCAAGCACAAGGTTGTGAGTTCGATTCCCGGTACCTGGGGGGGGGGGGAGGCAAAACAAAAACCAAAATAATCAGCTCAAGAAAGCAAGAAATTAGCCAGGCATGGTGGTTGGTCTACAGCTGTAATGCCCAGCACTTGAGAGGCTGTGGATAGTCTGGGCTACATAATAAGTTCAAGGCCAGCCTGAACTACTTAGCAAGACCCTGTCTTAAAAAACCAAACAAATAAACAAGAAAACAGAAGAATTTAACACATTTTAGAAAAATGTGGTGCTTGTTTAATGGGTAAGTGAACTTTTTAAACTTATGTGGAGATTCTCCCACCTTGACAATTTGGATAAATGATTTA
Organism: Chinchilla lanigera; assembly: GCF_000276665.1. Lineage (NCBI taxonomy): Eukaryota > Metazoa > Chordata > Mammalia > Rodentia > Chinchillidae > Chinchilla > Chinchilla lanigera. The sequence goes on along the minus strand of NW_004955452.1, from coordinate 7,193,959 downwards.
TCACTGTACATGAACATTTGACATTATTTATAATAAATTATCCCGTTTGGTGTTAGTAACTTTCTCTGAACCCTGATCAGTTACCCCAGGCATTGAAATGAACTTATATACATACCACTATTGGGATTTTTAGCAAAAATTTTGTTTCTATGGCCCCATCTCCTAGCTCTTTGAAAGTGTATTTGCTTGTGGTATATTACAAATGGGAAAATTAATAATTTCCTCTTACAAGCAAATTTATTTTTGTTTTAAGATTTAGATTTTAAACCTACTGGCTGCTGTTTGAAAGCATAACCGTGCTCCTCAGTCCCAGTATATTGTTTGTAATTGGTCCAATTTATCTGATTCAGGTGCGTTGTGGCCAGGTATGAAACCCGAAAGTGGTTTAATTCAGACTCCATCTCCAGGTCAACACAGTGTTCTTACCTGCACTACAGGGTTAACCACAAGCCAGCCAAGCCCAGCACATTATTCTTACCCCATTCAAGGTAAATAGGCATGGTTGTGTATGTGTGTTAATTACTATTGAGTTTTTTGTTCGTTTTTGATTTACCTGTATCTCCAAACAAATTGGATAATACAGGAGCGCTGTCTTCTAAAACAGAAAACAGTGATATTTGCATTTGTGCATGCTTTTGTGTTAGGCAATCCAGAACCAAAGAGTGTGGTTTGCAAGTAGTCTTAGCCTTCGAATGTGAGCTGCTTAATAGAGTTAAAGCTTTCTCTTTTGCATGTTGGTGCTGATATCTCTTAAAGGTATTTTGTCCTATACATGAGCAGAAGACTACAATGAGTGAGAATTTTGCAGACTTCTTTTATGTGAACTGTCAGGGTGATATTGTAAGGTGTGTGTGCTTTTCTACTGTGGCTTTGTCACCTTGTACCCCCATGTACTACAGTACTTACGGCATTTTTCTTGCTCAAAAAGTTCATTATTGTTTGTATTTCAGCATGAAAAGCATAGCATTAAACTCAAACTCTAAATAACATTACCTCCCCAGGTTTCCTAAAAGGTTAGGATTGTATCAGGACTATCAGGAAAAAAGACAAGACACTCAACAGGCAGTATAGGGTCAAGTGCCTGCCCTTCCAGATGCAGTGTAGACAGGTTACCATTGCTCCGCACTGGGAATCACTTACCCAGAGCCTGCCTTTTCATCTGCCTCCTTTCTCCTGGTTTCTCCCAGCTTTTTTTCCCTTTCTCCCAGCTTTTAAATTTTATTTCTTATAAATTGAAAGGTAAAGGGATGAGAATAAGATATACAAACCCTGTGTGAGGTTCTTAAGGTAATGAACTGGTGATGAGAAAAATTGTGATATACATTTTTAAAATATGGTTTTTATTTTCAATTTTAACTGTTCTCAGTTAAATTTGGGGAAACTGCTGTTTGATCTACTGGAAACAGAACTAGTACATACTGTATTCTTACAACCTTGGTCTGACTTGCCTTTATCGCCTGTTGTTCCCCAAATCTCTCCCTTTTTCTTATGTTCTATTGCCATCTTTTATTTCTAAGATGGGAACAAAGTAGGAGGGAAAAACTCAAGAGGATGACTTTGTTTTTTTCCACTCCAACCCCCACTTTCTCCTTCCTCTTTCTTGAGATATGGTCTCACTGTGTTGCCTAGGATGGCCTTAAACTCTTGGGCTCAAGCGATCCTCCTGTGTAAGCCTTCCAAGTGCTGGGATTACAGGCATGCACGTATCAGCACTCCGGCCAGGGCTACCTCTTTATTCCAGTTGTCTTGGTTATTTTCTCTCGTTGCTGGGACAAAATACCTGACACCCAAAATTAAGGAAGGAAAGGTTTATTTTGCTTACAGTTTGTGGAGGTTTCAGTCCATACTTGGCAGGTTACAAGGCAGAGTGGCACATGGCAGAGAGTTACAGCTCATGGCGGCAGAACACAGCCAAAACAACAAACACAAAATGGGGAGGAATATCCGCAAGCAGCCGCTTCCTGTCCCTTATATGTGTAAACTTCCACCCCAGGGCAGGTGTAGCTCTCACACCCATAATCAATCAAACTCTAAAAGCCTGCCCCATGACCGCGTGAGGCTTTGAGGAGGACACCCAGATACAAACCATAACACCAGTCATTCCGTAGAATGAAGAAAAAAAAAAATGCAGTGCATTGGTATGTGTTGTTTTGTTGTGTTGTGTTTAAGTGGTCAGGATAGCAATATCCACTCAGCCCAACCCTAAGCATTCTCAATTGACAACAGCCCATCTTCCCTGGGGAGATTAGCAAAATTATCTCAGAAGCCAAATTCTGCTTTTGGTTTAACTCTGATCAAAACCTTTTCTTTATACCTCAGTGGTACTGTTAAGGAGAAAGGATTGCTCTTGAAAATGCAGTATGATATGAAAATCCTTTGAATATCTGACTTTTTTGTGGGGGTCGGGTACCAGAAATCGAGCTCACAACCTTGCACTTGCCAGGCAGGTGCTGTGCCACTGAGCTATTTCCCCGGACTCTGACTTCTTTTTTCTTATACCTCCCAATGTGGTGGTAAGATCTGATTTCTTTATATCACTCTTTTTCCTAGAGTACAGTGACTGTGTGGCCTTGAATTGGTCACTTTCTTCAGTTGAGTTGGTCTAGTTGATTAAATAATATTCAAGTGGCAAAATTTCAAAATTAATTTTAATTCAGTTTTAATTTTTAATTAATGTCTTTGGATCCCAGCATTGTTAACACATAGTAGTCTTTCTATAATGCACAGGGCAGGGAGAGGGGACCAGCTGAGACTACCAGACTTGTGTAAAAGCAACACGGCATGGAATTTATTGTGTCTGGGTGTAGGCAGGCTGAAAGTGAAAAACCTTTCTGGAAGGAACAGAGGGAAGTATGCCCCTTTTATAGGGATGGAAAGAAGGCAAGGGACATTAGTCAGGAAGATTTTAATAAACATCTGTGGTCAAAGTTCTCTGGCTATCTTGCACCTCAGTGAGTAGTAGAGTCCTTGAAGGTCTGTTTTACTTTTTTCAGGTATCTCCAGATGTCCCAAAATTCCTTTTCCTATATTATCTTCATTACAGCATCCTATGCTTGCCTGTAACAGCTTTGGTGCTGAGCTGAATTCCCTGCTGAGAGTAGTGCTTCTTCTGCTGGCAAGCACGCTAGGGACTGGGAGAGTCGGGTCCATCTGATTGGAGCCTTATACTTTCAATGAGCAAAAAGTTTTGTTTTTAATTAATATACTTTATTAATATACTTTATTTTAATTAATATACTTTATTTTTCAGGGATGTAGCTCAGTGGCATAAGTGCTTGCCTGGCAAGCCTGAGGTCATGAGTTCGATTCCCGATACCAAAAAAATATATATATATATACACACACACACACACACACACACACACTTTATTTTTTAGCATATTGTTTTTTAGGGTTACAGAAAAATTGAGGGTTGGGGATATAGCTCAGTGGTACAAGCGCCTGCCTGGCAAGCGCAAGGTCCCGAGTTCGATTTCCAGTACCCCCCCAAAAAAAAGTTTAAAGAAAAATTGAGCAGACAGCATATAGATTCCTCGAGCCAGGTATGGTAGTGCATGCCTGTAATCCCAGCACCCGGGAGGCTGAGGATCGTTGCAAGTTTGAAACCAGCCTGTGCTACAAACTGAGTGCAAGGCCAGCCTGAACTGCATAATGAGACTGTGTCTCAAAAAAGACAAAAAAAGGAGCTGGGGATTTAGCTCAGAGGCACAGCGCCTGCCTGGCAAGCGTAAGGTCATGAGTTTGATTCCTGGTACCAGAAGAAAAACAAAAAAGACAAAAAAATTTCTCCAAGCATATAGATTTCTCACATATCCTCTCATATGTCCTATGAAGTTTCCCTGTTATTAACATCTTAAAGTACTGTGTCACCTTTGTCACCATTTGGACCAGCTGGGCATGGTGGCGCACGCCTGTAATCCCAGCACTCCGGAGGCTGAAGCAAGAGGATCACTGCAAGTTCGAGACCAGCCTGGGCTACAAAGAGAGCTCAGGGCCAGCCTGAACTCAAGAGTGAGACCCTGTCTCAAAAAAACAAAAACAAAAAAAAAGAATGAATGGAGCTATGTTCATGTTATTAGCTAAGTCAGTTGTTTATTCAGATTTCTTTAGCTTTTGCCTGATGTCCTTTTTCTGTTCCAGGATCCCATCTAGGATACGTGAGATTTAGTTGTCAGATCTCTTTAGGCTCCTCTGGGTGTTAGTTTCTCACGCTGTCCCTGTTCTTGGTGACCTAGGCAGTTTTGAGCAGTACTAGTCAGGTATATTGTGAGATACTCTTCCACTGGAATTTGTCTGATGTCTTTCTCATGAAGATCACAGAGGTAAAAGGTCTTTTTGTATCACATCGTGTGTGGTATGCATACTGTCCAGCCAATTTCTGAGGGTGGATGCTGCCTTGATCATCTGACTGAAGTAGTTGTGTTGTGAGTTTCTCCATTGTAAAGTTACTCATTTTCCATTTATGTATTTTTCTTTGACTAGAAGTCACTGTGTCCATAGTTATTTCTATAAGTTGACAATATTAGGTTGACTAGGAGGGCATGGCTCTTACAAACACTGTCTTGTCAGTGATTTCATAGCTCCATGGTCAGAACAGGAATGAGGATCGTCCAAAAACAGTTGGCCACGTCATTGTCCTTTAGAGATCTAACAACCTTTACATACGTAATGAACTGCCAGTTGAATTTTATTTGATTCTGTAAATTTGTACTTTTTGTTAGATGTTTCATTGCTGCCGCTTTTTTTTTTTTTAAATCTGCAATGGAATATTGTTTTTGAGACCTGCACGTATATGCAGAATGGTAGCACTTTTTAAAAAAAATCTTGGCTTTTAGTCATAGTTGTAGGTGAAGTAAGGTAAACTATGTTCATGTATATTTTTAGGCAGGTTTAACTTCGGCTCAGTGATAGTTACAGGAGCCTAAAAAATATTACTTACTTAATTATTGACTTATTTCCCTCACTAGAATTTAAATTCCATGAGGTCAGGTATTTTGTCTTGCTTAGTCTTCTAATTTTCAATGTCTGGAACACTTTCTAGACACACAGTAGATCTTGATATACTTACTGTTTTGCTGAATAAATGAAGGATGTGTGTTAGAAAGGCTTTGATTGGGCTGGGGATGTAGCTCAGTGACACAAGTGCCTGCCTGGCAAGCGCAAGGTCCTGAGTTTGATTCCAGGTACCAAAAAAAAAACAAAACAAAAAAACAATTTTCTAAGAACCGGGCGTGGTGGTGCCTATAATCCCAGCACTCGGGAGGCTGAGGCAAGAGGATTGCCGCCAGTTCGAGACCAGCCTGGGCTACAAAGTGAGCTCAAGGCTGGTCTGAACTGCATAGCAAGACCCTGTCTCAAAAAAGTTTTGGTTGAGTTGCAGAAAGAAATATTACTGAACTATTGAGCTCTGTGGATTTTCTAGGTTATTAGGCCAAAATTCCTTAAGCCATATTGGTGAGAGAAATTTGCAATTAGTTGTACTTATTTAAAACTCAGACAGTTAACAACTAGCTAATCAATTCATTAAACTTCCAATCAGGGATAATGGGGTGCATGACTAATTGTTTGTATAAAGTGTGCTTTTTACCACCATCCCAATTGAGTAAGTGGTTTGAAGATTGTTAAATTTGTAAAGCCACTTAGGGTACATATCCGCCCCCCCCCCCCAGTATATAGAAATCAGATATAACAGAGTTGAACCTCTAGCCACTAGTAAATTACTGGGAAGATTGAACAGAATTAAAATACTGAAGAAAAGGGAGCATATACCAGATCCAGGGTCAATGGAAAATTGATCTAGAAATGGGCTTTGCTAGAAAAGATAAGGAAGTTCTTTACTTTTACTCCCATCTTAAGTCACCTCTGTTCAGTCTGTTTAGTTGCAGGCTGTTTAGGAAGACAGTCTAAAAACTAGTCAAAAGCTTTTCCCACAAGAATCATTAAACCCAGGTATGGTGGCACACACCTGTAGAGAGGTTGAGGCAGGAGGATGGCCACAAGTTCGAGGCCAGCCTGAACTACATAGTGACAGTATCTCAAAACAGAACTGCTTACAGAGTCACCTACCCTATGTACTCTCATTTCTTGGGTATTTCCTCCTCAGGAAAAAAATGGGTTAAGTCACAGTAGAAAAGATGGTGAATACTGATGAGGAAAAACATATTGTAAGGTTATAAAATCTATTTCATTTAGTTGTATTTAAAAAAGTAATTTCTTGGGGCTGGGAATTTAGCTTAGCGGCAAAAGCGCCTGCCTGGCAAGTGCAAGGTCGTGAGTTCGGTTCCCGGTACCAGAGAAAAACCAAAACCAAAAAAAAAAAAAAATTAAAAAAAGTAATTTCTTAAGAGTCCTCTGATACTGCCTGGGTAGTCAGGAAATCTGATCCCCAGGTCAGCCACTGGCTCTGAGGAAAAGCATTGGATAAATAATTTGGAGATCCAAATTGTCACCTTGATTAGCTACCACTAGCTTTGTGCCTCTGAAGAAGTCAAACTCTTCATTGTTCCAACCAGAACTTGCAGCAGTAGCAGTAACTGACCTTAATTTCTTCTAAACTGTCTTCTTTTTTTTCTTTTTAAGACAGGGTCTCGCTATGCAGTTCAGGCTGGCCTTGAGCTCACTTTGTAGCCCAGGCTGGTCTCGAACTGGCGGCAATCCTCCTGCCTCAGCCTCCTGTCACCACACCCCGCTTAAACTGTCTTCTAAGCAGAGCACTACTGGGCAAAAGGAGGAAACCACTCTTTTTCATTTTGATCAGTGAACTCTCTGCTGTATTGTTTTCTCCAGTTCTGGTCTTAATAGAGGTTTTCTTAATGCCTTTACCCGGGGAGGGCTTTGTTGGTAAACAGGTCTATCTGCTGGGGAGCCCTCTGGGTGCATATGACTATAGTAGAAGCTGTGTCTAGTGTGTTTATGATAAGAGAGGAGTTCAAAACTAGTACCTCGTAACATTAGTTACTTTGCCCACCTGAAAAAAACCCTTGCAGTATTTACTAGTCACTGGTGTTTGGGGTAAAACCTTGGTGGAATCTGTGATTGAAGGATAAAAACTTAATTCAGGTTCTTCATCTCAAGGCAGGCAGCTAATGTAGCTATACATACATTTTTACCTGACCAGAATATATTTAATATTTTCTGAGTTTTTGTGTTTTTGCATGTTCATTGATAAACACTGGATCAGTGATGGCAAACCTTTTAGAGCTTTCAGTGATACAAACAGCCATAGGTTCACCACTGCTGTGCTAGATCATGGTGTTGTTATCCATTAATAATCTATTATATATAAAGAGCCCAAGAAGTAATTCCAAGCACTTTAGAACTTGAAGAACTAACTTTTTCTCAAAGTGCTTAGGTTGTATCAGGAAGGGGATAATTTGGGGCAAGTGATAATCAGTAACACAGAGTAGGGTTTACCAGTTGCTCTGTTGGGCGTCAGTAGGTCACACTGCAGGTGAGTCATTTTTCAGTTTCTAGAGAAGGTGGAATGGAATGGTTTAGTGTAGTTCTGATTTCATTAGTAGCATTATCCTTCTAGGACTTGAATAAGAGTTAAAGACTCAAGTTGAAACAGAGATTTTTAAAGTATTTGTTTCTAAGCAAGTCAAAACTGAGGAGGCATGGCATGCAAAAAGCAAACGACTGTTTGTTTCCGTTATCAGTGTTCTTTATCTCCTTGTAGATACGTTCACTTAGGATAATATATTTTCACTGTCTTCCAGCCTTTTACATAGTATTTTTAGTTAACGTTTCTTAATCCATTCCATCCTGTAGCTTCAAGCACGAATGCCAGCCTGATCTCCACTTCCTCCACAATTGCCAATATTCCAGCAGCAGCAGTCGCCAGCATCTCTAACCAGGTACAGTGCTTCTCGTGTTTACCCTGTTTGACTTGGTTTATCTACCTTGCTGTCTTCTTCCCATGGTCCTCTAAGAAACAGTCAGGAATGGTGTGACTGTGCGCCATTTTTCTGGATACCCTCAGAACTGGGACCCTGGATGGCTTCTCAGACTGCCATCCAGTTTCTCTTGTTCCTTGCTAAGCCTCATTGGAATATGGCTTTGTCTGCCAGCCTAGCTGCTATATTTCTTTCTACCCTCTACTCTGCCCCTACTAGAACATAAGCTACATAAAGGTTACAGTTTTATTTTTCTATTTTGTTCACTTATATATTCCCAGAGCTTAGAAAAGTGCCTGACACCCATATCAGCAGCATTCCTAAAAAATTTGTGGAATGACTAAATATTACGTCCACTTTAAATTCCTCATTCCTTTGTAAATTCTTTGTGATCTGGTCTTGATCACTGTTACATTAACTGCTTAGAAGAACTCTAGGTACAAGTTGGGCATGGTGGCACACCTAAAATCCTAGCATTGTGGAAGGCTGAGGCAGGACAGTCACAAGTTCACGTCCAGCTGGCAATTTAGTCACTTAGCAAGACCCTCCCTTAAAGTAAAAGAGGTTGGGAATATGCAAAGGCTCTGGCTTCCGTTCTCACTATCAAAACCAAACAAAAACATCGTTAGTAACATTCTCAGTGTTTTAGAGGAGTGTTTTTTGGGGGAAGAGGGGTTCTGGTTTTTTTTCTGTCATTTGAAAAAATCATATCTTTACAATACATAGTGAATACATTTATTGAGGAGGATTGGTACATATACATAGCAAATCTTGATCCTTTTTACTTCCCCTTCTCTCCCTCCCTCCTGTCCCCTCATCTCCAGATATCTTCCTATCTTTCAAAGAACCACTTCTTTGATTCATTGATCCTTTGATTTGTTTTTTTAGTCTCAATTTCATTAATTTTAGCTCTGACCTTTATAATTTCTTTCCTTCTGCAAGTTTCACATTTGGATTGTTCTTATCTTTCTAGGACCTTTAGGTGCATCTTAGATTATTTGTTTGGTCACTCTATTCTTTTTTTTCTTCTTTTTCTTTTTTTATTTTAAAGAGAGAAAAACAATATAAACAATGATACAGAATTTCAAAGCAAAGGGGCTGGGGATTTAGCTCAGCGGCACAGCGCCTGCCTGGCAAGTGCAAGGTCGTGAGTTCAATTCCTAGTACCAGAAGAAAAACAAAAAACAAACAAACAAAACAAGATAGTAGGAAATTAAAATGGTTAATGTATTGCATATGGTTATCACTCTGTTCTTTTTATGGGTGCATTAGAACTATAGCCTTCCCTCGGGGAACTGCTTTCACTGTGTCGCATAGACTTTGGTATGTTGTGCCTCCATTGTCATTTGATTCTACAAACTTTTTTATTTCTTTTTTGATTTCTATTGGGATCCATTGCTTATTCAACAATATGTTAATCTCCATGTGTTTGCATAGTTCTGTGGCTTTTTTTCTGTTGATTTCTAGCTTCATTCTGCTATGGCCCAACAGCATGTGGGGGATTATTTCAATTCTTTTGTATTTACTTAAGCCTCTTTTATGACCTAAGATGTGGTCTATTTTGGAAAAAGTGCTGTGGGCTGTTGAGAAAAATGTGTATTCTGTTGTTGTTGGACAAAACACTCTGTAAATATATGTTAAGTCCATTTGTTCAGTGGTGTGGTTTAATAGAGTTTTTTGTTTTTGTGTGTTATGTTTCTGTGGAGCAATTAGTGTTATCACCGTCTCCATAGATCTTTCATTCTAGCTGCAGTTAACATTACTATTCTTGTTCATTTTCTGTGTTTTACTATACTTGTATTTGTTCTTTCTTTTAGTCCACAAATACTTACTGAGGTCCTACCTTTGTACCTAGCACTCTTCTAAGGACTTTCTCTTTTCCCATTCATGTTTCTTCTTTTTGGTCCTGTCTTCTGACATGGACAGTCTCTATTTAGTTTTTCCACGTCATAATAACTTCAATCTCAGGTTATGTTTAACCATCACCACAGTGTCTTGTTTTTTTTTTTTTTTTTTTTTTTTGGTTTTTCTCCGGTACCGGGAACTGAACTCACGACCTTGCGCTTGCCAGGCAGGCGCTTTTGCCGCTGAGCTAAATCCCCAGCCCCTCCCACCACAGTGTCTATTTAGAGTCTCTAAGATGAAGACTCTGATCTTGACCTCGTGATGTTTACAGGCTTTAAGATGATTGAGGGATACTTTTTCTTTAATTTCCTGCTAGTTCTCTTAAGTTCATCAAGTATAAAACCAGACCCGATATACGTGTGTGTGAGCGTGCCTCTGTGTGTGTGTGTGTGTGTCACTGGGGATTGAACCAGGGCCTTCACACTGAACTACATCTCCAGCCCCTCCCCCACACAGTATCTTGGAAAGTTGCCTCAGCTGGGTTTGAACTTGCAATCTTTTTGCCTCAGCCTCCCACAGTGCTGGAATCACAGGTGTGCACCACCATACCCCAGCATATAATGCCACATTTTCTCAGGTCATTCACCTGAATACCTTTCACATTTCTGCCCCCGTCTCCTAACCCGTACAAGCTATACAGTATTGCCTAAAGTATGTAAACCATACTGACCAGTCACTCAGACCTATGAGAATCCATTGTTTTAACCAGACTCAACATCTATGGCCCTTTAATAAAACCTTTGCAGGGCCTGTTTGTGTTCTTGCCTTCTGTATTAGTCACTTTCTAGTTGCTGGGACAAAATACCCAACACCTGTATCTTGAGGTTAGTTCAACTCACAATTACAGTAGATTCAGTACATGGTCACCCAGCTCCAAGGCAGGAACAGCATGGCAGAGGAAAGCTGTTCACTGCATAGCACCATGAAGCGGAGAGAAAAGGGAGCCGCTGAGAACGATCAGACACGCTTAGAACCTGTTACCCCCCAGGGACCTGCCCCTTCCAGCCAGGCCCCGCCTCTGAATATGAGACTTTGGGGGGATATTTTAGATCTAAACCGTGATGCCTCCCATATGTCTTAATCTCAAGAAGCACTCTCACCGTTACAGCCCACAGTGACAGTTGTCTTCCTCTGTGTTTCACTCATCTAACATATAATTTATTACAAATTTGTTGGAAATATGTTTTGGGTTTTTTGGTTTGCTTGTTTGTTTGTTTTCATTGGAATTTTTTTGTCTTCTTTCCTGCTGTATTTTCAACTTGAGCTCTGCTGAAGTGACTTACTCTTTTCTTTAGTATTCCTGTGTCCTGCTCATGCACAAGTGCACGCACACACACATAATTGTATTTGATTTATAATAGGTGCTCAATGGTTGTACAAAGATTTGATCTGGCAGCTAGTGTCTTCCTGCTTCCTGCTTGTCACTCAGTGTCAGTGGAACTTTTTTAAAGGTGTATATCTGATCTGTGTATCATATTCTATTTTATTTTATAGCTCTATTAAGATATAATTGTCATATTAAAAAACTGCACAGATTTAGATTGTATAATTTGGTAAGTTTTGGTTTATATGTGCTTATGAAAAGTTTCTTCTCAGGGCTGGGGATTTAGCTCAGCAGCACAGCACCTGCCTGGCAAGCGCGAGGTAGAGAGTTGGATTCCCAGTACCGGAAAAAAAAAAAAGAAAGAAAGAGAAGTTTCTTCTGAATATTTTAAAGAAACTTCATCTTTTAAGAAAACTTGATTTAAAAAAAAATAGGGCTGGAGATGTAATTCAGGGTAGAGTGCTTGGCTAACGTGTACAAGCCCTAAGTTCAATCCCGTGGGGGGAGGGAGAGGTTAATATGAATATCGGTGTCCATTCTAAGAAATTTTAACGTAGGAGATGTGCTTCTTTGTTTTAAGTTCATTTGCCCTTAGAAGTACTACCATCTAGAGCAGTGATTTATAAATTTATTAAAGAATAGAAGCTTTCCTTCAAAAATTCTAGGCAGAAGTTTGTTTAGAAACTCGGTGCAAAGCCAGGCAAGGTGGCGCATGCCTGTGTTCCCAGCATTCTGAGGCAGGAGGATCGCTGCAAGTTCAAAGCCAGCCTGGGCTGCAAAGTGAATTCAAGGCCATCTTAAACTGCATAGTGAAACCCTGTCTCACAAAAATGAAAAAAAATCCTCACAAGGAACTTGGTGCGTGAAAATTGGGGGTGCGAGGAAGAACTGTTAAGGGAAGAGAAGATTGTATGTATGTGTATGAGTGTACCCTCGGGCCAGCCCTTCCTCTCAGGCTTCTCCCCATGCTGAAGCATCTCCTCTGGTCTCAAGTTTTTACACAATGCATTTTGGCCATATTGGTTTCATTGGGAGACAACTAAATAGGTAATTAATAAGTCAAACTAATGATTTAAGAAAATAATTATGAATAAGAGGGAGAAAAGAAGGCATCCTCTAAGAGTTCTTTTCCTCCCTTATTCCCTTTGGCCTACAGGACTATCCCACCTATACTATTCTTGGTCAGAACCAATACCAGGCCTGCTACCCCAGCTCCAGCTTTGGAGTCACTGGCCAGGCTAACAGTGATGCTGAGAATTCCACACTAGCAGCTACCACCTACCAGGCAGAGAAGCCTAGTGTCATGGTACCTGCACCAGCAGCACAGAGACTTTCCTCTGGTAAGTACCACAGCGCACAAAACTGGTGTAAAGGCACTTCATCCAGCTGGTGTTGTCAGGTGGTGGTGAAGGTGATTTTGTCCTGGTGTAAATCACTGTAACTATCACTATTCTGTTTGCTTCCCCTCAGGGAAGGGGCATTTAAACTTTGGAAGCAGGCTATGGGTCACTGGTAGCTGACAGTCTGCCTGATGCTGAGAACAGGAAAGTACTAACAGTGAAAAGACTATATTTCTGGCCCCTGTCCTGCCTTCCCTTAGCTTTAACGTGCCCGTGACAGGGAACCCCTGAATTTGGGCATATTTTATAAAAATTTGAGGACTCTAATTTTAGTTTGGGCATATTTTAGCGCTCCTGCTAGAGCCTCAGAATAAGCCTTCTTTCTATATCTTGAATCCTGTTAAGATTCTGAGGAAAGCTATGGTCCTTTTTCTCCAAAGAAATACATAAAATTTAACGTATAATTTCAGGAGATTCGCAGGTCTGAGATACATTTATGATGTCCAGGTTAAAAACTTTTCACATAAATGCTTTATATACAAATTTAATAAACATGTAACACATACTTTTTTTATATATGTCTATTCAATAAAAACTTAGTGGTTGGTTATCGTATCATGTTGCTTAAGAAAAGCAATTAAAGGGGCTGGGGATTTAGCTCAGCGGCACAAGGTCGTGAGTTTGATTCCCAGTACCAGGAAGAAAAAAAAAGAAAAAGAAAAGAAAAAAAAGCTGGGAAAAAAAAAAAGAAAGAAAGAAAAGCAGTTAAAGCCAGACATGGTGGCTCGTGCCTGTAATCCCAGCACTCGGGAGCCTGAGGCAGGAGGATCATTGCAAGTTCGAGGCCAGCCTGGGCTACAAAGTGAACTCAAGGCCAGCCTGAACTGCATAGTGAGACCCTGACTCAAAAAAGAAAAAAAATAAAGAAAAGCAATTAATTTTCATTGATGATGCATAGCAAGACTCTGCCTCAAAAAATCAATGAATAAATAGAAAATTTGAAGGGAAAAATTGGATCCTAAATTGGCCTATACATTGTGATTAGGGAGTTTATATTTTGTGTTTTATATCCCTTCACCTGTAAATCCTCCATCTCTTTTTTTTTTCCCCTTTCAATTTATTTGTTGAAGAAACTGGATTGTCTACCCTACAATATTTCCCAGTCTAAATTTTGCTGGTTATGTCTTTACAGGGTTTTTATTGCATTTTTTAGTAAATTTGGATTTAGTGTAGTGGTTTTCAACTAAAGGTAATTTTGCCTCCGGGGGAGGGATATTGGCAGTGTATGGAAGCATTATTTGGTTGTCTGGGTAGGAGATGCTACTTGTACCTAATGAGTAGAGGATAAGCATACTGTTTCATTAAATGTCTTACTATACACAAGACATTCCCCTTAACAAAAAAATTACCTGCCCTATAATGTCTGCTGTGCCAACTTGACAGACCTTTTTCTAGAAGCTTGAACAAATTTGGGTTGTTCGGGCGTGTTTGTTTCTTTGTTTTTAACAAAACAACTTCATAAGCCAGATGTGATAGCACATGGTGGTAGTGCAAGCTGCTTGGGAGGCTGAGACAAGAGGATCACTTGAACCCAGGCATGATGCGCTCAGGAGACTGAGGCAAAAGATCCCAAGTTTAAAGCCAGCCCATGGAACTTAACAAGACCCTATCCCAAAAGGAAGGTTTTTCAAAAGGGGCTTTAGCCACACTGGTGATGCTCAGTGCTTAGATTTACTTTTCCAAATTGCTTACATGAAATTTAGTTTTCTAAACTTGATCCATGCATAATAACTCACAGGGACAGAATTTGCTGACTGTCTTCCTGCCCTGGATTTCATAGCCTGTGACTGCTGCAGTATGTCTTGCTTTTCCTTTCCAGGAGACCCTTCTACAAGCCCATCCTTATCCCAGACCACACCAAGTAAAGATGCTGATGATCAGTCCAGGAAAAACATGACTGGCAAGAACCGGGGCAAGAGGAAAGCTGATGCCAGTTCTTCCCAGGACAGTGAATTGGAAGTATGGGAAGAAATTCTTTTGAGTTACCTATTTTGGGTTTTTGTTGTTGGAGGTTTTTTCACTTCTTAAGTTTATCAAATGTATGTCTGAAACTCATAGAGGTAATGCGCATCTATGTTGTATGCCCTTTGCTTTCTAAGCAGAAGAGACTGAATTAGCTAAGTAAAAAGAAAAACTAAGAAATTTTCTCCATGTTTGTAACTTGCCATATCTCTTTCAGATGCTTTTCACCAAAGCACTGAGGAGGCTTTGCTGAATGTAGGTAGCCAAGTAACTTTTTAAGGCAAAGAACAAACTGTCCTCTGTGTTCCAGGGAATAGGAAGAACACTGCTCTTATTCAAAACGCAGAGGGAGCTACAAGTGATGTCATACTGTTCTGTGTTTAGAAATCGAAAAGGGAAATGAGCGAACTAGCATGCTTTCGGTTCACAGCTCTGAGACACACAAGTAGATCTGGTAACTTCAGATTGATACTGGTTTGTACTCTGTGCTGTAAACACTATCAGAATTTTCTATAGACATACAGTTGACTTCTGTATTAGTGAGACTAGAAAGACATAAAAAAGCTGGGCATGATGGCGCACTCCTGTAATCTCAGCACTCGGGAGGCTGAGGCAGGGGGATCGTTGTGAGTTCGAGACCAGCTTGGGCTACAAAGTGAGCTCAAGGCCAGCCTGAACTGCACAGCGAGACCCTGTCTCAAAAAAAGACAGGGGAAAAAAAAAAAAAAAAGACATAAAGAATTCTATTAATGGGGGGTTTTGATGTTATCCTTTAATTTTCTAAATTTTTCATAATGTAATTGTTTAATAAAAGAAATCTATTGATAGATGCTCTTAGACATAAGTAAATTGAAATGGTGGGTCAGAATAAAAGAAGAAAGTTCTTTCAGAGGCTGGGTGTGATGGTGCACACCTGTAATCCCAGCTAAGGCAGGAGGATCGTTGCAAGTTCGAGACCAGCCTGGGCTACAAAGTGAGCTCAAGGCCCACCTGAGCTGCATAGTGAGACCCTGTCTCAAAAAGACAAAAAAAAAAGTTCTTACAGATTTCTTGGGAAAAACTGAGGACTCATTTTTTAAATTGTAGTTAAATACATATAGCATTAAATAAATAAATAAATTTTAACATTTTAAGCATACAATTCAGTGTGTGTGTGTGTGTGTGTGTGTGTATGTGTATTTTTTCACAATATTATGTAACATCACCACTGTATGTTTTGAGAATTTTTTCATGTTCTAAACAAAAATCCTGCACCTATAAAGCCATAATTTCCTGTATTTCCCTTTTCCCAGTCTATGGCAACTATCATTCTACTTTCTGCTGCTATGAATTTGCCTATTCTAGATAACCCAAATAAGTGGAATCATACAAATTTGTCCCTTTATGTCAGGCTTATTTTACTTACGATGAATAATATTTTTCAGTGCTTATCCATGTTAGCCTATGTCAGAATTTCATTCCTTTCACTGGCTGAATAACTGTGTGTGTGTGTGTGTGTGTGTGTGCGCGCCACATTCATGCCATTCATCTGTTCAAGGATATTTGGGGTTGTTCACCTTTTGGCTGTTGTGAATACTACTTTGAACACTATTTTCATCTGTTTCCTTGTAAGATTTTAATCGTTGTTAAATTTAGGCCTTTGATTCATTTTAAGGCAATTTTGTATACATGGTAAGGTCTAACTTTGTACTTTTGGTTATGGATATCCAGGTTTCCCAGCACCATTTGCTGAAAAGACCTTCTTGATCTGGGAGTGTAGCTCAGTAGTAGAGTACTTACCTCACATGTGTGAAGTCCTAAGTTCGATCTCCAGGACCGCAAAAACAAACAAACAAAAAGTTTCTTTCCCTTTTGGATGATTTTGGAACCCTTGACAAAAATTGATAAACCATATTTGTGGGCATTTATTTCTAGACTCAACTCTATTCTATTGGTCCTTATGTCTGGTCTTATGCGAGTACCACACTGTTTTGATTACTGAAATGCTACAGTAAGTTTTGAAATTAAGAAGTGTGAATCCTATATATTCTTTGGTATCAGGGTAATACCGACCTCTACGCATGAACTAAGAAGTACTCTCCTGCCAGGCATGGTGGTGCACACCTGTAATCCCAGTACTCTGGGAGGCTGAGGCAAGAGGATCATAAATTTGAGTCTAGCCTGGGCAACTTAATGAACACAGCAAGACCCTGTCTCTACAGTGATCTCAGTAGGTTTCTGCTGAGATCACTGTAGCTCACTGTGGCCTTGGGCTTGATCCTCAGTGCCAGAAAAAACAAGTATTCTTCTTCAGTTGGGGGAGGGGGATTAGGAAAGATTGGTAGGGTTTTGGGTTTTTGGGGATTTTTCCATCTGTACCGGGGTACATGCTATATGAGTACTCTACCACTGGGCTACATCCCTATCCCTATTTATTTATTCATTTGTATATCAAAGTTTTCAAGTGCAAGAAAGTAGTCTTCTATTTTTTTTTAATTTATTTTGTTGTTGTTTTCTGGTACCGGGAATCGAATTCACGACCTTGTGCTTGCCAGGCAGATGCTGTGCCGCTGAGCTAAATCCCCAGCCCTATTTATTTGTTTGTTTGTTTTTGGTGCTAGGAATCGAACTCAGGACCTTGTGCTTCCCAGGCAGGCACTATGCCACTGAGCTATATCCCTGGCCCAATCCCTTTTTATTTTAAAACAAGATCTCGTGTTCCCCAGACTGGCCTCAAACTTGCAACTCTGAGTAGCTAGGATGACAGATATGCATTATTGTGCCTGGAAAGATTGGTATTAATTCTTACTTACTTATGTATTTGGTATAATTACTTTGTGTTGTATATTTCTGGAAATTTGACATCTGGATTATCCAATTTATTGACATGTAACTGTTCATAATTTTGCTTAAAATCCTTTGTATGTCTATAAAATTAGTAGGGATGTCTCCACTTGATTTCTGACTTTAGTAACGTGAGTTCCCCCCCCCCCAGTCACTCTCGCTAAAGGTTGTCAGTTTCATAGATAATTTTCAAAGAACTGTTGGTTTCACTGACTTTTTGGTACTATTTCCTATTTTCTGTTTTAATTATCCATGCTTTAACTTTTACTTGTTTTCTTCTGCTCGCGTTAGGTTTATACTTCTATTTTTGTTTGTTTGTTTGTTTGTTTCTGGTACCGGGAATCGAACTCACGACCTTGCGCTTGCCGGTCAAGTGCTGTGCCTCTGAGCTAAATCCCCAGCCCCTCACGTTAGGTTTATGTAGTTATAGATTTGAGATCTTTCTTCTTTTTGGCCCTGAGGATTGAATCCGTGGCCTTGCTTATGCAAAGCACATATTTCCCAACTGAGGTACATCTCCCAACACTCTGTCTTCTTTTTTAATGTATGCATTTATAGTTATAACTCCATTAGTACTATTTTCACTATAGCCTATGTTTTAGTATGTTGTTTATATTTTCATTCATTTCAAGATATTTTCTGATCTCACTTGTGATTTCTCTTTGACGTCCACTATTGGTTAAGATTGTATTATTTCTTCCCTACATATTTGTGAATTTTCCAGTTTTTCTTCTGTTCTATTTCATTTCATTGTCATTGGAAGGTATTCAGTATACTTCTTTTTAAATATTTTCTTCCCTCAGCGGGTTTTTCTGTGGGACTTGGATGAAACCATCATCATCTTCCATTCTCTTCTTACTGGATCCTATGCCCAGAAGTATGGCAAGGTAATTTGAATATTCCTTTGTTATAACTATCCCTCTTCTAATAAGAAAAAAAAAAAGTTTTCTCTGCCACCTCTGTCTTACCCTGTTCGCTTTTAACTTTCCATATAAAACTTCACCAGATGCCTGGCACCAGGCAGGGCACAGGATCAAGTACAGTTGATGGTGAATGTATAGACCAGACCTGGGACCAGGGCTGAGAGCTAAAATTGTTCATCGCATGTTACAAAGTTTAAAGATTGAGGAGTAAGTCTCAAAACAGAGCAAGTCTTAGGTTCATGTTCAAAAACTGATTCCTTAAAGTTTAAGTCACTTTTTTTTCCAGGGCCTTTGCACTGAGCTACAAACCTCAGCCCTTTTTAATTTTGTTTTTTGGTTTGTTTTTGAGAAAGGGTCTCACTGTGCAATTCAAGCTGACCTTGAGCTCACTTTGTAGCCCAGGCTGGCCTTGAACTTAAAACGATCCTCCTGCCTCAGCCTCCTGAGTGCTGGGATTACAGGCATGCACCACCATACCCAGCCCTTTTTAAATTTTGAGATGGGGTCTTATTCACTGAGTTGGCCACCTGGGACTCAAACTTGGAATCTTCCTACCTCCACCTCCCAGAGTGCTGGGATTAAGTCTCTTTTAATAGTGTAAATGCAATATATATATGTTAGATGTAAATAGGTGAAATATTCTAAAGTAGATTATATGCTGTTTTTGTCACTTTCCTTATTGCTAAAACACAAAACCTGACACCTAGAACTTAAAAGAGTGATTTACTTGTCATACGGTTTGTAGGGGATTCAGTCCATAGTTGGCTGGCTCCAAGGCAGGATGCCGAAAGGCTGTGGTGGAGGAAAACTTCAAATCATGGCGGTCAGGAAGCGGAGAGGAGAGAGACTCACCCTTCCAGGTCACAGGCCCAGGCCCCCCAGTACCCTGCGCTGCTCAGCCCCTTAGCAGAGGAGTCTCCTGAAGAGGACAGTGGCCCTGTGACCCGAAGCCCTTCCGAGCATGAGAGTTTTGAGGCACATTCTAGAGCTAAACTATAACATACGCTTTTTGAAACTAAATTCACCAAACAAAATTTAATCCGTTTCATCTTACTCTAAACATCAGTAGCAAAAAATGAGCTGTTTTGAGAAGATTCGAACTGGTATTTCTACACTAAATGATCTCCAAGTTTGGGTTTTTCAGATTCTGCAAGTAAATTTTATAAAAATATCTACTGCCTTTGCATCTCACTGCTGTAAGTTGTTTTGCAATGCCACTGATATTTCTGTTAAGAGTACTTTCCGCAGGCTTTTACTGTCTACGCTGGCCAGCTGACGTAAACTATATTACTAAGATGTTTATAAAAACGTTTCAGTTTCTAAGTAAAATACTGATGGTTCATTTTAAAGAAATTTGCATTGGTTTTCCTGCAGATATTTTGACTCTTTAGTCCTTCCTGTCCTGGCTGTTGAGATTATCAGCTGTCTGTTGTTATACTGTGTATGTGGTAAGGATACCAGGAGACAATGCATATTATGATAGCAATATTTTAGCCAGAATTAGAATTTCCTCTGAACAAGGGAATTTCCAAAAACATTAAGTGGATTATTTTTTGAGGAGAATGATATGATTTTTTTTTTTTAACTGTAAAACAGCAGGTTCATTTTTAAAATGTATTATTTAAAATAAATCCCCTTTGATGACAATAATAGTTTCTAGAAACTGTTGTTTTGAAATTTTTAACTGTCCATAATCTCTTTAACAATCTCAGATTCTTACAAATATTAATGACGTTTCATTAATAATATTTGAAATTAATATTGTTTTTGTTTTTTTTTTTTTGTTTTTCTCCGGTACCGGGAACCGAACTCACGACCTTGCGCTTGCTAGGCAGGCGCTTTTGCCGCTGAGCTAAATCCCCAGCCCCTGAAATTAATATTGTGAACCTGTATTGTTTTTAAATATTTTGGGCCTGTATTGACCTCAATTTTGAAATATTTGGAAATAGAACCAGTTCTGGTCAACTGTCTTTTGTTTGTTTGGTACCAGGAATTGAACTCAGGACCTTGTGCTTGCCAGGTAGGCACTGTGCCACTGAGCTGTATCCCTTAGAACCAGTTCTATAAGTATGAAGCCAACCCATTTTTTTCTCTTATTGCCTTCCAGGACCCAACAGTAGTGATTGGCTCAGGTTTAACAATGGAAGAAATGATTTTTGAAGTGGCTGATACACATCTGTTTTTCAACGACTTAGAGGTAAGCATTTTAAATTGTTTTGTGATTCAGTGAGATGTTTTGTTCAGTGTTTGGAGCTTGTGCTTATATAGAAGATACCTGGTAGACAGGGTAGGGATAGAGAAGCTTGGTTAAACAAGGTAAGGAAATATAGTCTAGCAGCCATAGGCGTACAAAGCCTCTTGAAGAAATAGTGACTTGGTGCAGTAACAGTCTTAGTTCTGGCCCTCAATTTTATTGGCTCAAAAATCTGATTTTTGTTAGCTTATTTGGAAGTGACATAGCATTAGAGGAAATGCTACCACATCAGGCAAGACACTGATTTTAAATGAATATCCCAATTTATTAATCAATACTAAATATCTATGGGGTTGATTAATATATAATGATAAATATTTGTACACTTAATTATGTTTTAACCGTTTTTCAGTTTTACTTTAAAAGTCTCTTGGTTCGGGGCTGGGGATATAGCTCAGTGGCATAAGCGCCTGCCTGGCAAGCGCAAGGTCGTGAGTTTGGTTCCTGGTACCGGAGAAAA
>NW_004955452.1:7141659-7172913 GCF_000276665.1 Chinchilla lanigera | reverse complement strand
ATTTTTTTTGGTTTTTCTCCGGTACCGGGAACTGAACTCACGACCTTGCGCTTGCCAGGCAGGCGCTTTTGCCGCTGAGCTAAATCCCCAGCCCCTTTTTTTCAAATTTAAACGGGAGGATTCCTAAACAGACTTTGTCAACAGTATTCTTGGACTGCCTTGCCTCAGGGCTTTAGAAATAGCCCATACTTGTTTGTGCAGGCTTTAGCTCTGAGATACCTAAAATTCAGAAGGGGCCCCTATTACAGTATGTAAATGTAAGCTCTCTTACAGTCCAGGAAGCTCTTAAGACTCTCAATTTTCTAGCGAAAAGGTATTACAAGGTGTCCCAACCTAAGGCTCAGATTTCTCAACAACAGGTGATATGTTTTTGTTTGTTTGTTTGTTTGTTTGTTTGTTTGTTTTCCGGTACCGGGAATCAAACTCATGACCTTGAGCTTGCCAGGCAGGTGCTGTGCCCCTGAGCTAAATCCCCAGCTCCTCTGTGATATGTTTTAACTCCAGGACATGGGCTGGGGATATAGCTCAGTGTCAAAGCACCTGCCTGGCAAGCGCAAGGTCGTGAGTTTGATTCCTGGTACCGGAAGAAAAACAAAAAACAAAAACAACAACAACAAAAACAAACCAAAACTTTGGTTTTTTTTTTGGTTTTTCTCTGGTACTGGGAATCAAACTCATGACCTTGCGCTTGCCAAGCAGGCGCTGTGCCGCTGAGCTAAATCCCCAGCCCCAAAAGTTTTGGTTTGGGGCTGGGGATATAGCTCAGCGGCACAGCGCCTGCCTGCAAGCGCAAGGTCATGTGTTCGATTCCCGGTACCGGAAAAAAAAAAAAAAAAAAAGTGTGGTATATGTTAAGCTTGATATACAGAATTTTATAGTTAGCCACCACATAAACCAAGACACACTAAGAGCTTTATGGGAAAATATTTTAGCTTTTTGAGTTCATCTCCCAGGTGAACAGTGGAAAGAGCACAGGACCCTGAGTCAGAAGACAAGGGTATGAGTCTCCGTTGGGAAAGTTTATGTTCCCTTCCTGGGGCTCACTTAAGCAGTCATTTTACAGCAGAAACAACTAATGGTTGTTCTGAGGGCATGAACTGCTGGGAAACAGGAGGGAGAGCGCAGACTTTTCATTTCATGTGTTTAAATTCAGAACTGTCCTACACAAAATTCTCTTCCATCTCCTCCCCTCTCCCCCTTCTCCTTTCCCCTTTGTTTCGTCATCTCATTGTACTACTAGGGATTAAAGCCAAGGCCTTACACATGGCAGGCAAGCACTGTACCCGTGAGCTATATCCCCAGCCCTTTTTATTTTGAGACAGGATCTCACTGAGTTGCCAAGGCTGACCTCAAACTTATCCTCCTGCCTCAGCCTCCCAAGTAGCCATTGTTTCTGTTTGAATATATTCTAATTCTACTCAATAGACAATTTCCAATAAATTAAATTAATGTGGCTCTAAACTCCAGTGCTTTTATCTAAATTCCATAATGCTTTAATCATCCTGCAAATTCACATATTAATAAATTAGAACAGTGTAGTTTTATTCAACAGTTACTGAAAACCTACTATGTACCAATAATTATTGCCAAATTGTATTTGTAATGATTTTCTAGACATAGTCCTCACTCAGGACTGAAAGTTCTGTGAAGAATTTGACCTGAATGTGTTCCTGCCCCCAGGTCAGTGGTTCTTAACTTTAGGGGGCATAAGAATCACCTGGGGAGATTCTTAAAAATGGATATTCTAGGACTTCACTCCCAGAAATGCTGATTCTAATAGTTCTGGGATGCACCCAAAAATATGCATTTTTTAAAAACTTCCCCAGGGGATTCTGATGCAGGTACCTTAGTGGTATCAGAAGTGCAGCCGTCAGGCTAGACAGTGGGAGTGGCGTCTGTGTCAGTAGTAGCATGGGATAGTGGAAGGACCTAGGATTAGAAGCAGAAGGCCTAGGTTCTTTCTAGTCTTTTTCTACCATTTACTTGTTGTATATGATCCTGAAAAAAATCGTTTCACCTCCCTTTGAGAACATGAGGAGATTGATTTAGATGATTCCTTATGCCTGTTTAAATTATCAGTTTGTCATTCTCAGTTTTGAGACTAGACTGTACCAACATCTGTTTCACCTGCAAAAATTAATTGGGCACATGCTACATAAAGACACTGGACTAAACTAGAAGGTGCAAAGAGGATGTGAGATGTGGGTCTTGCCCCACAAGGCCTACAGTATGATAGTAAATATAGTCAGGTATAGGACATAGGCACACATGACAGGATAATAGAAGTTGTGCTTGTCCTCGTGAGCTGAAGAAATGAACCGCTGAGATAAGAGCAGAACTGAGGAGTGGGGTGACCAAGGATGATTTCATGAAGACTGAGATACATATATATACCAGGCTTTCAAGGACGTTGCCCAGGACGGGGGTGACAGTGAGTGATCCCCTCACGTAAGATATGTCATCGTCTTATATACGGTCATCTGATGGTAGTCATGGCAGTAAAAGCACCTTTACTCTCAGGCTGAAAGAGTGTGTTTTGTTTTTCAACAGGAATGTGACCAGGTACATGTGGAAGATGTGGCTTCAGATGACAATGGCCAAGACTTGAGGTGATAAACACAATGATGTTTGAACATCAATACACCTGTTATGTGCAAGATACTACCTGGGTTTAGAGGAAAACACATAAAAACCTCACAATCTGTTAGAGCAGACAGAAGCAAATATAGTTAACCACAGCACACAGTGTGAGAAGGTGACGTTAGCATATGTGAATGGAGAACAGAGGAAAAAGTACTTCTGCTGTGATAAGGGAACATGTGGTGACACCATTCCAGAGGCCTTCTGAGGGGAGTGACATTCGTACAGGACCTCAACAAAGGGTGGCAGCAACGGGGTGAAGAAACACCTTTCCGAAGTAAAGGTTGTGCCGCTTCTGTTGAGGCGTATTCTCAGTCAGGAGGTAACGTGCTTCCAGACTGGGTGGCTTCAGATGCAGATAAACATCAGGAATTTTGTCGAGGACACTGACTGGGAGTCTGATGGTGTCAGGAATAGTGGAAGACCGTCTTAACCATTGTACTGTTGTGAAAATTAAACCAAAAAAATCTCAGTGACATGTTGCTTGCTCAGCCTCCTCACTCCTCCCCGGACTATAGAACCAGTAGTATTAGCTAACAGTTACTCAAAAATGTATCTGCTTTATACTTAAAGACCGTTAGGAAGAAAGATTGTCACATACTTTCTTGTTAATTTTCTTTTAAAGTTTTATCCATTTTCATAGGTAAAATATTCTTCCTTGTGATTGTCCTAAAATGAAGTATTCCATCCATGAATTCTCAAATACAAAGCAGAACTGGACGTAGCACTTTAGTAAAGACAAGATCATGTAGTGCTGAGCTTCAAAAGTTTCCCTTTCAAAAGCTGCGTTGAGTTGTGCGTGCTGCTCTTCCCACAGTTATGCAGGGCACCGTTCTTAAGAGATTTTGTTGGTCTTTTTAGGAAGAAGCCTGGTTGAAGCAGTGTATAATCCATTCTGAATCCCAGTTTTTGTGGTTGTTTCTCTTGCACATGTAGCTAGCCAGTAGTTACCCACTTTATTTCTTAGCAGCTTTATTTTCTTACAGAATCTCATACTTAACGCATTGAACTCTATTTTGACTTTGATTCAACCAAATTGTCTCTAGTTCTGTCATTTTTAAATCTGTATTTATGAAGTATTAATCTTTCTCAGTGTACATAGCTATATTAGTTACATGCTGTGTAACAAATTACCCCTATTAGTAGCTTTAGAAAGTTAAATACTTACCATCTCACAGTTACTATAGGTCAGGAATTTGAAAGCAGCTTAGCCCGGGACTTCTTGATCTGGGTCACTCGGGTTGAAATCAAGGTGTTGGCTAGAGCTGGGCTCATCTGAAGGCCTGACTGGAGTGGGACCTGCCTCTCACATGTGGCTGTGACAGGAGGCCCTAATTGCTCACTGTGTGTCCCTCTCCATGAGGAAGCTTGAATGCCCTTCCTCACACTGGCTTCTTCCAGAGCAAGTACTCCAGGAGCAAGCAAGAAAAATCATCTCTGAAATCAAATACTGTCACTTTTATCACATTTGTTTGCATTCCAGTGATAGCCCATTCCCAAGGGGAGCAGAATTAGGAGAGTATCAGGAATTTGTGGCCATTTTGAAGCCACTGCCTATCAGCCATCCATAAGCCCCAAAATTAGCCAACAGATCACTAAAGAAAAACATTTATCATTATCTCCTCACCATTATTAGCATTTTGGGTTATTTCCTTCTATTATTTTTGTCTCTTTTTTATGTAATTATAACATTTGCGTAGTTGTAATCATCAGTTTTATGTTGTTTTTTTCTACTCTATGATATTGTCTGTTCTCTGCATTAATGAAAAAAAAGTGCTTTGTCTTAAGTCAACCTCTAGGGGATGCTGGCGCATGAATTATTTCTACCTCTCCTTCCCTTCTTCCCAGTATCTTTTCTTCCTCCTTTCCGTCTCCCTGCCCTCCCTTTCTCCTACCCCTCCCACTCTCCTTTTCCCTTCCTCTTTCCTCCCTTCTCCTCCCCTCCACAAGAGGATCAAACCAAGACTATGCATACTAAGTACAAGTTCTGCTGAGCTACACCTCTTTCTTTGATGGAAGTAATAGGGGTAACATAGACAACAATTAAACACAGACTGATGTACATAGGCCTCAAACTCAACAGTCCTCCTGCCTCAGCCTCTGGTGTTTCGGGAATGTAAGCATGTGCTACCACATCCACCTTCAGAAGATATTTAAACCACTAGTTTTGTTTATCAGGTGCCAAGAACAGGACAAGAAAATCCTAGGTAACACTTAAAAACCATACGACATACAGATTTTAATTTGTGTTATCCTCCTTGTTGCAGCAACTATAGTTTCTCAACAGATGGTTTCAGCGGGTCTGGTGGCAGCGGTAGCCACGGCTCTTCAGTTGGCGTCCAGGGGGGAGTGGACTGGATGAGGAAACTGGCTTTCCGTTACCGAAAAGTGAGAGAGATCTATGATAAGCACAAGAGCAACGTGGGGGGTAAGTGAGGCGTACAGCCCGCCGATGGCCTGCTTTCCTTTCCCAGGGACGCCTAGAGGCTCTAGGCTGCTGCTTATGAGCTTATGCCACAGTGCTCATGTTAACTCTATGAGAAAAAGGAGGCTCGCTGAGACCCTCTGAGGAAGAATATTGGCGCTTTCAGTGGACTTCAGAATAAATAAAATAATAGAGGAAACTTTGCATTTCTAATTTCTCAGCATAACTTTAGAAAATTATCTTGTTCTCTTTAGACAAATGCCTTTTTTTTTTTGTCACAGAGTCTCACTATGTAGTTCAGGCTGGCCTTAAACTCACGATGTAGCCCACACTGGCCTGGAACTCACAGCGATCCTCCTGCCTCAGCCTCCAAAGTATTGGGATTACAGGGATGCACCACCACACCCAACTGACAGATGTCTTTTTAAAGGAAATGTGTCCCATGGATTATGTTTGATGACTTTTTATTCCTAAGTCACAACCACTGTCAATCATAGTAAATAGGCTACCACATTTTGGCACCTGATTTCTTTTTTTTTTTCTTTTTTTTTCTTTTTTTTCTTTTTTTTTTCCAGTACCGGGAATCGAACTCACGACCTCGTGCTTGCCAGGCAGGCACTGTGCCACTGAGCTAAATCCCAGCCCCGGCACCTGATTTCTTATATCATCAGTACATTTCAGGTAGAACTAGTTATTACATTTGCAGTAGATGGAAAACTCGATTCAGAATTACAGATAGATAATACCCATGTGTTATAATGTGAAAGATCTCAAAAATTGTCCCTGCTTGGAAATATTTCAAATATTAGGTATCAGTGCGCATCAGATTCTCTTCTTTTGGAGTTAATTAATCATAAACCATTCAAATGAGAAGAGAGCTGGGTGTGGTGGCACACACCTGTAATCCTAACACTTGGGAGGCTGAGGCAGGAGGAGGATTATTGCAAGTTTGAGGCCAGCCTGGGCTACAAAGTGAGCTCAAGCCTAACCTGAACTGCATAGCAAGACCCTGTCTCAAAAAGACAAAAAAAAAAAAAAAATCAAATGAGAAGAGATATTTGGGATCTGATCTAAACACCTCATTGGATAGTTAAGAAATTAGTATCCATCATGTAGGAGAAAGGGCATCTTACCCACTGTCACATGGCAAGTTAGTGGCTGTGCCCCATCTCCTGACTTTTGGTCCAGTGCGCTTTACTTTCACTCAGCTCGTTTTTTTGGTGAGGTGCCGTTACGAGAAAATACTTAAAATTGTGAACCATCACTCTCAAACATACATATACACAAAATGTTACCTGAAGTCTTGAGGATTGCCAGGTCAGTAGCCTACCACAGTAGTACTCTACCATGTTGCCTTATAGTATGGTGCAGAAAGTAGGAACAGGCCTTTGAAGTTCAATCTTGTTCATTCCTGTCATAGCCCTCTAATACCAGATAAAAATGGTGGACTTTCAGGTTTGGGAAATCTAATTCACTTTCTTCAGATTCCTCTTTTTTTTTCTTTCCTTCTTTTTTGGTACTGGTAATCAAACGCAGGACCATGCACTTGCCAGGCAGGCAGTGGGCTTCTGAATGATATCCCCGGCCCTAGATTCCTCCTATTATCATTTATTTCTTCCCATGCCTCAGCTAGTGCTTATTTTTTATTTCCAAGTCTTTTTACTTTTCTTCTGTCACAGGCATTGGCCTTTTTTTAGTTTTCTTATACAACCCAAGCCTGTGATCCTTTCCCTGCCTAGTGCTGGCTTTCTGGAGAAAATGATGTAACCTCTGAGTCTTCTGGGCCCACTATGGGAAGAAAATTAAAAATAATGTTTGTACGTTCTGTACAGCATAAAGTAACAAAAACACGTCCTATATAAGTTAAGTATATGTATTGTTTTGTTGCTTTATCCAGAATGTTAAAGAGATGCTTGATTCTAGGCTTACATTGTGCAGCTATAAACTTGAATTATAGTCCCAGTGTCTTCCTCACAGAAATACCTTCAGTTTTTATGGAGTATTCTTTTTTTCCTAATTTTTTAAAATTCATTTTAAAAATAAAAGAAGGAAAATGTATTAACAAACAGACATCCATTTACAAAATAGCATAAGAGCAATACAGGCAGTACTGAGTTACAGACAAAGTGGTAGGAAGTTAACAGTGGTTGTTGTATCACTAGGGAGTATTCTTTTAAACTTTTGACTACAGAAAAATTCAGAGCCAGACTTACTGTTTGTGTCTAACAAGATATTCCGGTCACATGACTTCAGTTTTATGCTTAGTTGTCTAGTTTTAGATGGTGCTTTAGTCTCCTTATGAGCTGGAGTCATTTCCTAAGTACAGTGCAGGGCATTGGTCATCCAGCCTGGACTCTTGACTGACAGGTTCCAAAGCAGCTGGAAGGAAGTACAGTTACCAGCACGTTATATGTGGTAGTAGAAAGACTAACCTCCTAACTTACTGCATAAGTGTCAGGTGGGGCCCTTTTTCTCTGTGGGCTTTGATTTCTTTAGAAAGGAGAAATGCTGAGAACTCTTTCAGCTGCAGCATTCATATCTCCGTCCTTGGTTCTTAAAACAGTGCTACTCAAATGTGGACCTTAAGTTTGCAGATCATACTAGTGATAAAAGAAGCTTGTACCAGAACCCAATTATAATGTTTCTGCCCGCTCACCTTTCGATTTTTTTTTTCTTGTGGTACTGGACATTGGAGTCAGACCTTGCTTATGCTAGGCAAGCGCCCAGCCACTGATAGATTTTTATTTCATTTTGAGACAGGATTGCACTGTGTTGCCCAGGCTGGCCATAAACTTGCAATCCTCCTGCCTCAGCCTTCTGAGTAGCTGGGATCGTAAGCATGTGCCACATACCTGACTACTAGATGATCTTGTTGCTGCAAGTGTGTTCCCATAGCAAAACTTTTTGTTTGGTTTGTTTGTTTGTTTGTTTGCAGCAGGGTCTCACTATGTAGTGCAGGCTGGCTTAGAACTCACTTAGGTAGCCCAGGCTGGGGTCAGTCTCCTAAGAGCTAGGATTACAGGCATGCTCCTCCATACCCAGCCCATAGCAAAACATTTTGATGAAGAAAGTCAAAATAGCATTTTGAGTTGCGTTATTATAAGATTTTCCCAAGAAGAGAAATGTATTGCTTAGGGACTTAACGCTGTTTCTAAATTGAATTTATAAGTTGCTTTATCAGTCTCAGCACGTATACACTGTCAGATAATGAATGTGTCTGCTTTTATTCCTGAAGGTCTCCTCAGTCCCCAGAGAAAGGAAGCACTGCAGAGACTAAGAGCAGAGATAGAAGTTTTAACAGACTCATGGTTGGGAACTGCATTAAAGTCCTTACTTCTGATCCAATCCAGGTATGGAAACGGTTCTTTTTAGGTCTCATCTTCTCAGAGGCACACTCTTTCCTAGCCAGTCCAAACTAGACCATTCTCTAAAGGTAGAGCTTGGAATAGAGGCAAGAGGTGTTTAAATGCTTCAGAGATGTGTTTAGGTGAGAAGCAAGGTCATTTTATGATATCAGCACGCATGAGAGTTTTAAGAGAAAATTTATACCTGAAACCCTCTTTCTTTCCCTTTATTTTTTGCTCACAAACTAAAATTTTAATCTAGGAGGTGGAGAATCAAAGAATACAAGCAGAACACGTATCACAAATACCCTAAATTACAAGAAGCTTCAAGATACTACTCCAGCCTACTGGAGAAGGGAAAATTCAAAAGAGAAGGGCGACATTAGACAGATAACGGTGATTTCACCCTAAAGGTAGACTGAGAAATAAATGCAGCCTCTGTGTGTCAGTCCCCTGTTCTCTCCCTCGAAGCAAGTGTTCGAGATTCTCTCAAAGCCTCATGCCCAGTAAAGCTGACACTGA
The DNA here is from genome assembly GCF_000276665.1 of Chinchilla lanigera. NCBI lineage: Eukaryota > Metazoa > Chordata > Mammalia > Rodentia > Chinchillidae > Chinchilla > Chinchilla lanigera. The sequence continues at coordinate 7,163,982 of NW_004955452.1, read as the reverse complement.
GGGGGTGAATTTTGTGGAATTACTATATATATTCTGCAGTCTCCGTTGCTGTTATGTGAACATCAGAGAGAACTTAAATTCTATCATTTATGGGCTAAACTGCATTCAGATTAAATAGAACCATAATTGAGAACTGTGTTATTTGCTTTCCAAAGTTTGATATCAGTGACATGAGTTAGTGTATTGGCTACCAAGTTGCAATAAGCTAGGATTGTCTGAAGGGAAGTAAGGCATGAATTAAGTTGCCTTATTTAACTCAGGGTCCACTAAGAAACAAACAAAAACAAGATCTGTGCCCTTTAATATGAAAATTAAAATTTTAAGTAATTACTAAACGATAATACCAGGCCCTTTGAGGTTAATTTTAATAGTTAAATCCTAGATTTGGTGCATTTGAATTCTTGTTCCCAGATTGGTTGCATTTCACCATTTTTTTTTTTTTCCCGTACCGGGAATCAAACTCACGACCTTGCGCTTGCCAAGCAGGCGCTGTGCCGCTGAGCTAAATCCCTAACCCCTCACCATTCTTTTCTTTCCCTTCTTACTCCCTTCTAGGAAGAATTGTGTGAATGTTCTGATTACTACCACCCAACTGGTCCCAGCCCTGGCCAAGGTTCTCCTCTATGGACTGGGAGAAATATTTCCTATTGAAAACATCTATAGTGCTACCAAAATTGGTATGGTTTCTGTTCTTCTTCTCATCACTGGCCCTGCAGTAAAACTTTCTACTAATGAATGCATTATGTGCCAGCTGCTCTCTTAGTCACCTTGTGTATGTAGTAAGATCCATATAAGTCTTCTCATGTATCTGATGAGGCAGTGGAGGTTTAGCAGTTACATTGCATGCTCAAGGATTCAGAGCTAGTAAGTTACATAAATGTGCTGCTTTCTTTTATAGTATTTGAAAGAACATAATTTCTAGCTTAGAAATCTACTTTTACCTCATGTCAGATTTCTCTTTCTCACAGGAAGTATGTAGTGTGATAGAAAAAGCACTGGGTTATAAAATCAAAGACTAGCCAAGCATGGTGGTGCACCCCTGTAATCCCAGCGCTCGGGAGGCTGAGGCAGAAGGATCATTGCGAGTTCAAGACCAGCCTGGGCTACAAAGTGAGCTCAAGGCCCACCTGAACTGCATAGTGAGACCCTGTCTCAAAAAGACCAAAATAAATAAATAAATAAATAAATAAAATCAAAGACTAAATTATATACTTAAAAATTCCTATCAAAAAACCAGAAAATAGTGAGTTCGGTTCCCGGTACCGGAGAAAAACCAAAAAAAAAAAAAAAAAAAACCAGAAAATAATAAGTGGGGAGTACGAAAAAATTGGAACTTCTGTGCACTGTTGGGATTATAGAGTGATGCAGCTGCTATGGAGAACAGTATGATGATTGCTCAAAACAGTCAAAATAGAACGATTGGATGATCCAGTAATCCCACTGCTGGGGGGAAATACCCAAAAGAATTGGGTCTCAGAGTCTTCAGTTGTGTCCAACTATCCAGAAGCAGGACATCAAAAAAATGCTTGTACATCCATGCTCATAGCAGCGTTATTCACAGTAGCCAAGAGGTAGAACAACCCAAGTGCCTATCAGTGAATGAATGGATAGACAAAATGTAGTGTTCCATACAATGAGCTATTATTCAGCCTAAAAGAGAAAAACCCTGTCACATACTACAACTTAGGTGAACCTGGAAATAATATGCTAAGTGAAAGAAGGCTGTCACAAAAAGACAAATACTGTGTGATTCTACCTATGTGTGAGATGCTGAGAGCAGTGAAACTCATAGGAACAGAAAGTAGAATAGTGGTTACCGGGATGGGGTAAGTATGGAGTTGTTGTCTAGTGGATCTAGAATTTTAGTGTTGCAAGATGAGAAAGTTCTGGAAATTTGTTGCACAAAAGTGTGAGAATTCTTAACACTATTGACCTCTATGTTTGAAAATGATTAAGATAATAAATTTGTTATATACTTTTTAACCATGATTTTTTAAATTTAAATGTTAAATTAGTGAGTTTCATGTTATCCTTCATTGTAACTCTCTGTGTTGCCCAGGCTAGCCCTAAACTCCTTGACTCAAGCAATCTTCCTGCCTCAGTCTCTCAAGTAGCTGGGACAACGGGCATGTGCCACTGCACCTGGCTGTTATGCTTACTTTGCACAAGTTTTAAAATTTTTTTTAAAAAATTAAGGACCAAGGTTCAAGTCCTGCTTGCTCCTCCACTTTTTGTACCAGGAATTGAACTCAAGACATTGTGTTTGGCAGGCAGGTGCTTGTGGGGATATAAGTCCATGGGGATATAGCTCTTGCCATAAACAAAATGTCTTATTTCATAAACCTCAGTGTTCTCATATAAAAGGAGAATCTGTGAGGCAAGTTGTGAAAATCAAATTAGACTATATCAAGGTTCTTTTTAACCCCCCAAAACCTATTTAATAAATATATGAAATGATAGGTTTTCAGTAAGTACTTAGATGGATTAATTACTTGATCCCAGGTTTGTATAAAATCAGCTTGTGAGGCTGGAGAGGAGCAGACTGTCCTGCTCTACTCTCTGCATGCTGTACGTGGTCTAGGGAGAGAGGAGTAAGGCAGCCATTCCTTTACCCTGCCCCTTCACTCTGTGTGTAGGCCTTACTTCCCTGTTGTAACAGAGAAGAGGGCCTTAGAGTTTAAAGATGAGCTCCAATTATTTTTTTCATCTACTACATGCCTATTCGTCAGCTTTCTCCATTAAAAAATGCATCTAATTTTTTTAATATTCCAGTATCCATAGAGATCATGAGTAAGCCCACCAGGTCTGTTAACATTTTCCTTCCGTTCTCTCTCCTTCAAACATGTACTGATCTCCTATTATGTGCCAGGCATTATTCTAAGAACTGGAGCTACATTGGGGGGGGTTCCCATAATTTGGGGAGACCGTCAATAAACAAACAGAACACATCATATGGTAATAAGTTCTGTGGATAAAAATCAGGAGACAAGTTAGGGTCCTGTTGTTTGTTGCAGTTTTGAGGATCAAACCCAGCACTTTGCATTTGCTGGGCAAGCAGTCTACCACTGAGCTACATCCTCAGCCACTAAGGTCGCTGTGTTTTAAATAGGAGTTAGGGAAGGGCTCCATAAACAGGTACCTTTTGAACAAAGACCTAAAGGAGGAATTGCGCCACTAGCCTGTATCTGAGGAAAGACCTACCAAAACTTTTTCAGAAGAAAATACAGAAGAATGTCTGTGTGATCTCAAATATCTTACGTGAGGCAAAAGATATTCTTAAAAACAAAAAAAACATTACAATTACATGAAGCTTTTAATTTTATGTACAATAACAAGGTAAGCCACAGACTGGGAAAGGTATCTGCAACACCTTTGACAATTAATGTACAGAAACTGTAAAGAACTTCTGCCAATCAGCATATAATCAGTTTGCTTGTGTGTTTGTTTGTGGTACTGAGAATCAAATTCAGGGCCTCACGCTTGCCAGGCAGGTGCTGCACCACTGAGATACATCCCCAGCCCACAGATAATCAAAAAAGAAAAAAAGAGAGAGAAAAGAAAAATAGGCAAAAACTTTGAAACAGCTAGTTTATGAAAAGGAACACCAAACTGTCAGTAAACATATGAGAATTCCTTAACCTCACCAAGAACAACATGCAAATTAAGGAAATACAAATTTAAAATGTTGAGCCTTGCCAGGCCTGGTGGCACACGCCTATAATCCCAGCACTCAGGAGGCTGAGGCAGGAGGATCGTTGGGAGTTCGAGACCAGCCTGGGCTACAAAGTGAGCTCAAGGCCAGCGTGAACTACATAGCGAGACCCTGTCTCAAAAAGACACCCCCCCAAAAAAACGTTGAGCCTTTCTCTCCTGTCAGACAGAAATTTAAATCTGATAGTGAAAAGTCTATTAAGCTTTGTTGCTCTGCAGGTGGGATTGAAAATAGATATAACCTTTTTTGGAGAACAGTTTATTACTGTGCAATACAGTTTGACCAAGCAGTTGATGAAGCAGTTCCGTACATGCATACATGCATACACACTTTACGGCAGGGGAGCCACATCCTATTTCCCACCTGTGTTTGTAACGTTTTATTGAAACATAACCTCACCCATTCATTCATGTCTGCTTTCACCTGCAGGAGCTAAACTGAATAGTTGCCCCAGAGACTACCTGGCCTGCAAAGCCTGGAATATTTACTGTGACTCTTTGCATAAAAAATATGTAGATCCCTGCCTTGAGTAATTCTCACATGCATAATGGGGGATTTTTTTTTTTTATAACCTAGTTTATAATGGAAAAATTGGTCTGTGGACCTGTCTGTTAAGAAGAAAATAGATAAATAGAACTAGACAAACAGGGCCAGGCGTGGTGGCGCACACCTATAATCCCAGCACTCAGGAGGCTGAGGCAGGAGTTTGAGGCCAACCTGTGCTGCAGAGTGAGCTCAAGCCCAGCCTAAACTACATAACAAGACCATGTCTCAAAAAAAGAAAAAAAAAAACTGACAAATAATAGAATATTATATTCCAGTTAAAAGTGGATGAGGGCTGGGATGGAGCTTAGTGGAAGACCATTTGCTTCTCATATACAAGGCCCTGCATTCAACTCTCAGTGCTAAGCCAGGCATGGTGGTGCACGTCTGTAATTCCAGCACTTGGAAGGTTGAGACAGGAGGATTGTGGCCAGTTCACGCCAGCCTGGGCTACAAAGTGAGTTCAAGGCCAGCCTGAACTGCATAGCAGGGCCCTGTCTCAAAAAGACAAAAAAAAAAACAGTGCTACAAAAATCAAAAAGATAAGAATGAATATGAAAACTAGTGTTTAACACATAAGAAAAGACAGACACATACAATCGGATAATGTAGAGTATAATATCTATTTAAAAGTTTATTCATAGTTTTTAATCTAAAGCAACTGAAGATTTGACAAAACTGAGTTGGTAGTAGGTAGCTAGGCAGATATTTGGGCTTTTTACTCTGCACACATTTTTATATGGCTGAATTTTTCATTTACAAGGGATAGGGCACCAGGAAGACGGGCCTGAAAGCTCCTTTTCACATCAGTCACCACTGCTGCTTTACTGTGCACCTCGTGGGAGCCCAGAGCACTCACTGTGAGCACCCAACCCTGACTGGTAGATGTTCTGTGGAGCTCGTTATACTGAGTCCTGGCACGCACAGGCTCCTCAAGCTGATAGAAGTGGTTTTCTTCCTTCTGACAGGAAGTGTGCTTACTTGGTGTTTTCCTCAGTCTTTTTTCATCCAGAGCTAATTTATGAAGCTGCAGGGAGACCTGGTGCCATGGTAACCACAGCAGGAGATTTGAGGCTTTCACAGAAACTGTAAAGTGGGAGCGAAAGAAGAGGGGTTTCAGAAGTGTGGTTCTCTTGGGCCGGATGTGTGGCTGTGGTAGAGTGCTTTCCTAACATGTGTAGAGCCCTAGGTTCAATCTTCAGCACCATGAAAAAAAATATAGAGAGTTCACCCATATACACACTTCAGCAGTGTGCCGTACTAATAAATGTCTGGGAGCTAATGGCCACCACTTTGAGAACCTCTTGTAATTGTAGAGGCAAAGAAAACGTATTAATCTCATGAGAACTCTCTCTCTTTCTCTCTCTCTCTCTCTCTCTCTCTCTCTCTCTCTCTCTTTCTCTCTCTCTCTGTCTGTCTCTCTCTCTCTTGTTCTCTCGCTCTGTCTTTCATTCTCTCTCTCTTTGGTGTTTTGAGCCAAGGTTTCACTTTCTAGTGCAGGAATCTGGCATTGAACTCCCTATGTAGCCCAAGCTAGTCTCAGACTCTTGCAGGGGCAGGGATATAGCTCAGTGGCACAAGCTCCTACCTGGCAAGTACAAGGTCCTGAGTTCAATTCCTAGTACCCCCAAAAAATTTCTTTTGGTGATCCTCCTACCTCAGCCTCCCAAGTGCTGGAGTTACAGGCCTGCGTCACCACACCCAGCTCAATAAATTTAGTATGAAAGTATTTATACAAGTTTTTCTTTTCCTGATCTGTACATTTTTTTCAGTGGACTCAGTGGTCACTCTGTGATCTTGCACATAAAAGAGAATTCCCAAAATCATTTCTGAAAACACCAGCAGTGGTTTTATTAGTGGGAACCCAGAAACTAATATTCCCCGAAGGCTTGGTCTTGTGGTTCCCCAGCTCTAGCTGCTAGGCATTGGGTAAACTGACTGGTCATTGGTCTCATCCCCCTGAACAGGAAAGGACATATCTGGGATTGTTCTGAGAGATACACGAAAATATTTTACCAGCTTTATTTCAGTCATTTTTGGTGTCCATATTCCTGAAGTTGCTACTTCACCTTGACCTGTTAAGAACTCTTAGTCTCTTAATTCTTTTAGAGGGGACATTGTACAGTGTACTGTGTGTGCCAGGACAATGAACATGTCTCTGTGTCTTTGTCCCTAAATGAGATGTCCCTTTTGCTGGGTCTTAGAAAAAAGTCTGAAATCCAAGGCAGAAGTTCTTTTCTATAGACCAGTAATGCCAGACTTTCAGAGACAAGCACATAAACTGCCACCCAAACCCCACTTACTTACCGCAGACTGCCAATGCTGCAATTAAACCTGAATGCTGAGGTTTCAGTTTAGAAAAGGCAACTCTTACATTAACATCCTTTGTCTTTAAAAAAAAATGTGTGCTTCAAGTTTGCCAACCCTGCTTTAGAGCGTCCAATGGTAACAAACAGCTGGCTGCAGCATGCTTGCCGTCAATCACCATGACTGCTATAGACAGATCACACTAGATTATAGGTCTCGCAGAGGTTGGCCCAGCTTGTAAAGCTGTAATGGGGCAACCCACTTGAGACCCTTCCTGTCTCTCAGGAGCTATTCCTGGTCCCCAATAAATCTTGCCTACTCTTAAAAAAAAAAAAAGCTATAATGGTTGGAATGAAATTAAACAAAGAACCCTTCCCCTGGGCATGGTGACACATGCCTGTAATTCCAGCGCTTGAAAGGCTGAGGTGGAAGGACCACCGCAAGTTTGAGGCCAGCTTGGGCTACCTAGTGAGTTCAAGGCCAGTTGGAAGTGCACAGCAAAACTGTCTCAAAAAAAACAAACCCTTCTACACTAAGTCTTACACACCTTTGACACAAATATACAATGCAAAGCGTAAAAAAAATGCACACACAAATAGTGTAAGTAAACTGTTTTTACTTTTACAGTTACCTTAAAATGGTACAGTGCAACACCTGGCATCTAGGGGATTGCGCGGAGGGATCTGATGAGAAGAGAGTTTCTAACTGGAGGAGGGAGGGCAGGCGGAAGATGGTAGGGCGACGTCTACCATCTTTCTGCCTCGGTCCAGTCTTAGTTATTTCCACTGTCCTTTGCGTGGTTACTGCTTTGCGCTTCCTGCCAGTCCTCTCTGCGTCTCCACTGCTTTTCCTCTTGCTTCCAGACATGCTGGGCTCTGCTGTGCTGTTCTACACTGTCACACTGCAGTGAGCACACAGCAGCACAGCTGTGATAGTGTCTGGCAGACACGTGAGCTCCTTACATAATTGGTTTGCGTCTATGAATGCTCATAATTTGAGGTGTGCTGTATCTGAAAGTTCTCAAGTCTGGGATTTGCTGTAGTCCTGTCTTTGTATGTGTGTTACAGTCGATTTCCAGCAGGGGGCAGTCAAGTGTGGTGAGGAAGGGGTACTTATAGACACAGTAAGAGGCTGCGCTAAATCCCCGCCTCTGGCAAGAAGGAAAAATGAGGTTAGTGGAGCAGGATGAGGAAGGAAGCAAAGTTAGGACTTTGCTTAACTGAAGAAGCAGGCAGGAGCAGAGAAATATGACGTAGAAGAGAAGGTAAATTAGATCTGTGCAGGGGATATAAGTTCCTTTTACTTATGTAGCTAAGTTACCCTTCCCACAGTACCACCATCTGTGCGTGCCTGGGTGTTAGTTCCAGGGCTGGGATTTAATTGTGATACACTGGCATCAATTCAGGATGGTCTGCAGTGGGTCTAAATCACCCATTTCCCAAGGCCAGTCTTAGTGACGCAGTCTCTCAGTCACAACTCCGAAGTGTAGTAAGTGGGGAAATTCTCAGCATGACGAATGCTGATGTCATTTGAATTGGTCACTTTCCTTAGTTCCCTTCTGGGATTTCTACCCCCAAAAGACACAAGACTCATGCCCAGGACCATTTCTGGAAAATGAAGAATTGGGAGGGAAATAGTTTTTTGTCTGTAACTTCATTCTGACAAGAAATCCAGACTTTAAGCTTCTACTTCTTTTTCCTACCTTAAAATGTTTCCCTGAAGAAATCATTCACTGCGAGGCACACCTGTAACCCTAACTAATGAAAGACAGGGGCAAGAGGATTGTGCGTTCAAGCCCAGGATAGAGCACACAGTGAGACCCTGTCTTTTAAAAAATATATATATATATTCATGGTACAAGGGCTAGAACCTGGATTTGGAGTCAGGTGCCCTAAGTCCAAATTCTAGCTAGTGGCTTGTTGGGATCTAGGACAAGTCCTTAAACCTTGAGTCCCATTGTAAAGTAGGGAATGGTACCTCTCAGTAGATTTTTTTTTTTTTTTTTGGTCTTTTTGAGACAGGGACTCGCTATACAGTTCAGGATGGCCTTGAGCTCACTTTGTAGCCCAGGCTGGCCTCGAACTTACAATGATCCTCCTGTCTCAGCCTCCCGAGTGCTGGGATTACAGGCATGTGCTACCAAGCCTGGCTCAGATTATTTTGAAAATTAAATGAAAGAATAAGTAAACAAGTGCTTGTAAGCTATAAAGTGCAACAGAGAGAAGTAATGTTCACAGGCCTCACACAACCTAGCCCCATCGCCTCCCATTGTAAGAAATCACCTTGTGCCAAGACCTTAGGGACTTTGTCCTGAGTGTGCAGGTTTTAAAAGGTGGTTGTTATAATGGCACAATTTCACATTCACTGTGTTCTCTGGCTGCCACCCCGAACTCCTCACCAAGCGACCTACGTAGGCTGCCACTTGCCTAAGTGTCGATGGGCAAACCTAGCAGCAGTCGTTTTCTTCCTTCTGGGGCGGAGAATATCCTAACAGAAAGTTTCTTTTTCTTATCAGGTAAAGAGAGCTGCTTTGAGAGAATTGTGTCGAGGTTTGGAAAGAAAGTCACATATGTAGTGATTGGAGACGGGCGAGATGAAGAAATCGCAGCCAAGCAGGTAACAGTGGTGAAGAGAGTAGCCTGGGTAGCGTTGCAACAGGCAATTAAAAATGGTAGGGGCTGGGGATTTAGCTCAGCGGCAAAGCGCCTGCCTGGCAAGTACAAGGTCGTGAGTTCGGTTCCCGGTACCGGAGAAAAACCAAAAAAGAAAAAATGGTAGAAGTACAAAGACCTTAGCACTCCGTTAGACATTTGTAGTGTTTCCTTTTCTTCTCCTCTTCTGTTTTCCTTTAAAGAAAAAGATCACTCTTCTCTCCAAATGGAGTTTCTCTGTAAGTTGTTGGATCCTACTTTGAGCCCTGTTGTAGGCATTCCCCTCGTTAATCCTGAAACGGGCCCATGGTCATCGCATTGCCTTCTCAAGAACATCCTGCTTTACAGCAAAAAGGCAAATTATTCTGATTTTTCCAGGCTTCGGATTCTGGGGAGGAGCAAATACATAATCAGTTGGCAGTTGTTTTTGTAGGAAAATCCTTCCTGCTTTTGAGCCCTCATAACTTTGTTCTGATGGTAACACCATCACTCTACAGGTTCCAGCCCAGCTCATCCCTTTTTAATATAGGAAATAGTAGGTCAGAGACTGTTGGCATCTCGAAGCTGACGTCTGTGACCATGTACCGTAAAATACACCCACTGGAGCTTGGGGTGTAGCTCAGTGATAGAGCACTTGCCCAGAATGCATGAGGCTCTGGGCTCAATGCTCACCGCTGCCATAATAGTAAAGTAGGGGCTGGGGATTTAGCTCAGCGGCACAGCACCTGCCTGGCAAGCACAAGGTCATGAGTTCAGTTCCCGGTACCGGAAAAAAAAACAAAAAAAAAAAATCAAAAATAGTAGAGTAAAGTAGACTAATTAAAAAATTTCTTAACACTTTATCTGTTCAACCCCCTCCCTGTGAGAAAATCTTTCCTGCAGCCTGTCTGACAGGAAACTAGTTGCTGCATGAGCATACCCAAGGATGAAGATGCTAATTCACAGGCAGCCTGTTCCACCGTGAGGTTATGGGAGCTGCTAAGGTGTGACTCCTTCATTGAGCAAAAATGTCTCTCTCACATACTGGTCCTAGTCTGGCACTCCTGAGCATAAAAGGAAGTCCGCTTCCTCCTCTCTACATTATGGAAAAAAATGCATCCAGAGAACTATATTCTAGGACCTCAGTGTTCTGAGTAACTTAAACACCAGTTTGTTCAAGACAATAAAACCTGTAACTTCATGGAACATGGTTTGTAGCACTTGGTTTATCAAAGCTCTGCTTTGAATTGTGGCTTAGAACAAGCATAGCATTCTTAGCAGATTTTTGACCACATGATATGATAAAATTATTATTTCCCGGATCTGTATATTCTACATTTTGCAAATGGACAAGACTTAGACCCTGCCAGGTGTAGTGTAATCCCAACACTAAAAAGGCTGAGGCAGGAGAGTCTCTGTGAATTCAAGCTGGGCTGCATCATGAACTCGAGGTCAGCTTGAATTACAAAGCCAGACGCTGTCTCAAAAAAAAATGAGGGCCAGGGATATAGCTCACCGGCACAGCACCTGCCTAGCTGTGGGGCATCTCGCTGGTCTCTCGTTGTACCCCGGAGAGAAACAGCAGTGGGTATGAGAAAAATAAAGACAAAGAGTCGAGCTGGGTCAGGTGGAGTTACCTCTTACCTGATGGGAAGAAGACTGATTTCAACAGTAGGGGCATTTATTTTAAACTCCTGCAAAGTTAGTATCAGCAGAGGTGATGTTGCCTAGTGATTAATGACAGTAACTGTCCAGGCAGGATCCTTCTTTCAATACTGAGGTAGCTTGACTGCTTGCGGCACTCTGGCTCTGTCCTGCCATCTCCCATATGACCAATCTCCAGCTCCAGCAGCTCCCAACACCTAGCAAGTGTTAGGTCATGAGTTTGATTCCTGGTATCAAAAAATAAAATTTTAAAAAAAGATGTAGACCCTGTACTCTGAAAGTTACAGGAAATTTACTATCTACAAGACAGTGTAGTCTTCGGGTGTGTGGGGTGGGGGTATTTGGGGAGGTTGTCTTTTTGAGACAGAGTTTTGCTAGGCACTTCAGCCAGCCTTGAACTCACTTTGTAGTTGGCCTTGAACTCAAAGCAATTCTCAGCCTCCCAGCCTCCCCAGTGCTAGGATTACAGGCATATTGCTCGCTCGCTTGCTCGCTCGCTCTCTGTCTCTCTCTCTCTCTCTCTCTCTCTCTGTGTCTCTGTCTCTTTCTCTCTCTCACACACACACACACTATCCCCCACCCCCCCACCCCCAGCTAAGACAATGTAGTCTTATACTAATACTAATCTTCTAAAAGTGATCTTTCTTTTTCTTTAAATAAAAATGGGAGAAGGAAAGGAAACACTACAAATACACAATAGATTGCTAAGATTTTTATACTCATACTGTTTTTCTAACAAATTAGTGTTATTTGAAATTTCTTACCTAGTTTCTTATCTTGGCTATTTTATTTGATCCTGAAGACCCTGTGTATAGTTAGAACAGGTATATGTCAAAAGCACGGAGTTACCACTGAAGCCTGATAAAAATTTCTCACATTTGTAAAGCGTCCTGTTACGCACAAAGTCCTTGTGCGTATGCGTGACTCACATCACCCCTGTGACAGCACCGTGAGGCGGGTGGGAGTAGTTAGCAAGCACCTGGGACAGCAAGGGATGCGGAGGAGCATGAGCTTCTGCGTGAGCGGAGGCTTCGGAAACCGGTTGGGTTAACCTGCTGTCCTCCTCTCTTCCAGCACAACATGCCTTTCTGGAGGATCACAAACCACGGAGACCTAGTGTCCCTTCACCAGGCTTTGGAGCTTGATTTTCTCTAAGAACTGGAATACAGAGCCTTCCTCCTGAGCTCCTTTTCACTCTGAAGGGAGCCAGAGGCCCAGTCACCTGGGAACTTGGAACACTCTCCCTGCCCCTTCCTCCCTCCCTGTCTCCCTCCCCGCCCTCCCCACCTCCTTCTCCATGGAATGCTGGCGAGAACACAATCAGAACCAACAGCTACAACTTCTGCTAAGAGTGACCCGCGGCCCGGTGTTCATCCTTGTACAGATGCGGGGAACATTGGGATAGAGACAACAGTAGACTCACTGCAACTACAGTGCTTTTAATTCTTCTGTGTTTTGTTTCCAAAAAATGAAGAAAAAGAAAGGCAGTTCTTGGGGCCTAGTTGGACTGTTGGTCTCTGGCCAGTCTGTGCGCTCTCTTAACCGATGGTGAGAGGGGAGCTGCAGCAAGCAGCCTTTCATAAGAACGTCTCCTGTCTCCTGCAGTCTTTTAAGACCCTTAGCTACAGAACTTTTTCCCAGGAATGTGTATGTTATTTTTATAGGTAAGGGTCTGGTCTGTGAAGCAGGTTTTCCCCATTTCTCTGTTTCTAGCAAGAAAAGGGCATAGGAAGTTTCTGTGGAAATAGTAAATGAAATATTGGAAATACCTCTCTGTGGCCGCAGCACCTCTTTAGTTGCTCCAGTGGTCTGCTTTCTGGAATGTTCCCTTCTGCCGTGGGGCACTGGACACTGATGAACTTCAGGCTTTGGCAGTTCGCATCCTAGAAGCCTTAGTTCCCTTGCTAGTCCCTCTTCCCCTCTAACCACACGGCACCCCTGGAGACTCCTTCCTTTAAATCCTAAGCGTTCAGCGTGACTCTACATTCAGAGACTGTCCCAGGAGGCTTCACCTCCACACCGGGTAGAAGGGACTTGGGTTTCTTAGGAATTTCAGCTTCTTTGGCTTTCAGGTCAGGAGGGTTCCACCTGTTCCTCCTATAGAGAAGCACCTCCACCAGAAGCTCACCCTGCCTCCTCTGTCCTAGCAGATGCTGCCGTCTGACCTCACGTGCAGCCCTGGCCACGCCCTGCCCAAGGGGTCAGAATGAAGTCCAAGAACAGGCTTCTCACTGCTTCCTGTGAGGAAGCCCTTCAGCCACACGCGGGATAGCCCAGGCACCTCTTTACCCAGATCTCAGCCTGGAAGTGGAGTGCACATTGCTGTAATCAATACCCAGTTCCCCATAGAACACTGCACTCTTCAACTCCCATTTGGAAATGGGAAGGAGAGAAATCTTTCCTGATTTCAGTGAGGGCGCTGGCTGCCTTACTTTATGTCCCCTGGGAAGCTGAGTGGAGGCCTGGGCTGTAGTCGCAACCTTGTAGCCCAGCCCTGTGCTGGTTGCCTCATCTCTCCAGGACCAGCCCAGGCCCCTACTCAAGCAGGATAAAGCGCCCCAAGCTGAGGAGCTGTAGCTTTCCTGGCTCCACAGACAGGCTGCTGTGTAAGCGCCTCCCACATGCAGCCTTGGTCCTCAGCGAGAACAAGCTCTTTGACCAACCCCTGCTCTAACTGCTTATCCCCAGAGAGATGCTGCCCAGGGCAAGCCAGGTTGCCCATATCAGGAGAGGCCGCGCAGACACTCCTTTCAGAGCTGAAGGGAAAGTGCTTCGTGACTCAGTTTAAGAGGGGAGTTTTGGGAGAGGAGCTAGGTTGGCACGCATCACTCGGTCACCTCTCTGGCCGCATTTCCAGGTGAGGTGAGGGGGAAGGAGGAGTCCGAGTCAGACCTGCTGGGTCTGTGCAGCCCATGGTCCATCTTAGAAGCTCTGGGTGGATTTTACTTTCATGCCTCAGGTGCCCCCATTGCAGTATCACTATTTCTTGCCCTGGACAAAAGCCCCCTGTTGGTGCTGAGTGGGCTGTGGGCTTAGGAGGCTGCACGCTGGCACCCCACGCACGCATGCCACGCACACTTTCCCCACCTGCGGCAGGCTCTTTATTAGAATGACTCGGACTCCTGTTCAGTGGCCTTTTTCCTCTTGCCCTGACTTCTCAGCTTAGCTCTTTTTTTCAAAAGGGACTTGAACTTGGCGAGGAGCAGTGAGGGGGCTCTAAGAGCAGCCTGTGCTCCATCCCGGCAGCTGGCACCCTGGGTCAGGGCAGACAGCGGGAGCTTCCTGGCCCTGTCCAAGGGATCTGTCCAGGGAGCAAGCACCGCCCTTCTCACCACCTCCCTGGCACAGACACCAGGAAGGAAGAGGAGCGGAAAGCATCAAGAGCTGTTGGAAGCTGCGGCCAAGGGTACTGTGGGTCTTTTCAGCAAGAGGCCGCCCCTTTACTGGAACAAGTGCCTGTGAAACTGGCCAAGTGAGTCCTTCAGCCCCGCACCATGGTTCCTAAGGGTGGTCCGGACCTCTCGTGGCCAGGGCTGTCTGGTGGCTCTGGAGGTATCAGATGTGTCCTAGGGTAAGAGGTGGCTTGACTTTCGAATGTAAAATTGTGCCTTAGCATCACCCTGTTCTGTACCCCTGGGCAGCTGGTGGTGACCAGGAGAGAGGACGCCTCCTCTACACTTAGGTGCCTGTTGAGGCTTTTGTTGGGCGGGGGGAGGCCTATTTTCTGCTCTGCAAGTTGGGAGGCAAACCTGATATCCCAAAAGACTTGCTCTGATGTGTTTGCAGTTTACGCAAACTCAGCTTCACAGCTCCCGGTTAGAATCTCATTGGCCAAGTCCAGCTTGGAGCGCATGGAGTCCAGCGCATGGAGCTGGGACACTACCTTGAGTGGATGTCGGTGCCCCTGAACTGCAGCAGAGCACAGTGGCTTCCTCCTGTGGGAGAGCCGTGGTCCAGACAGGGAGTGAGAGCTGGGCCTTCCTCTTGCTCTGCACTCCCCAAGGAGGAGCAGTGAGCTCCTCCTGAGCACCTTGAAATACCTTAACCACAAGAGGGAAGACCCGGTTGTGTCCCCGCCCCACCAGCAGGCTGTCCTCCCTCCCCCAGCTCTGCGCCAGCTGTAGCAAGCAAGGTTCCTTAGCAAGTTCCTAATGCACTGACCGAGCCATCCCGGGAAGGACTTCTCCAGACATGACTCCCTCTGGACTTCAGATGCCTCTGTTGGCAGGGAAAGGCATTGACTGGGTTGGATCTATTTATGTGACTGCGGGCATTCGTGGCTGTAGAATCCTTGACCATAATGTTATATGTAATGGGAACTATCTTATAAACTTGAAAAAAATAAAATTTTTATTTTCTATACAGCTTTTTCCTGTTGTCTTTTCTGAATGGATCACCCCAGTTGCCCAACCCATGTAGGGTCCTAATCAGGGCTAAGGATTGTGTAGAGTTTTTAGAAAGATATTAACCCTTCAATAACTGGGTCATCAACTTCAAAAAAAGTAAAAGCTAGCCATTTGGTATAAATGGGAAAACGAAAGGAGTATGTTTAAATAATTTGCAAGGGAGCATTTATTTCTGAATTGTTTCTAAGAGACACTGCTTTTTAAGATTTAGAACTGGAATGAGATTTCATTTGCTGTCAAATGTGCTGAACTTTAATAAATGAGAAGTCAATGCTTGCTGGGCTTAAATCACGAAAGCAATAAAACTGACAAAGTGATACCAAACCTCTTTTGATTTGGCCTGATTTCACTGTCACATCAACTGCTCTGTATGAGGCAATGAAAATGAGACGGGATAATGCTTGCCACATTCTTTCCATGATGATTCAAGCCACCAATGGTGACCCCAGGCTCTGCTCCTTATCCCATTTGTAGGCCACAGGCCACAGTCTGCTGACGTGGCTCGCCGGCTCTCCCGCTGAGGCTGTTTCTCAGGGAGGCTTCCCTGTTGGCAATCCCGGCAAGAGAACACCTCCCTCTCGGCTTCCTAGCACATCACACACACTACCTGACATACTGACTCTTTACTTATCCTATTTACTGTCTCCACTGCAACAAATGACAGAACTACCGTGAATCCCATCAGTGGTGACTGAAACCTTTTCCTTCTCCAGCGCCCCATCCCTATTTTTTCTTCAAACCATACACCTCCCAAGCAGGGAGATTCACCCTTCCTGGAATTTCACCAGAATCCCGTACACCACCTTGCCACCAACTTCATAGAGCTCCTGACAGGCTATTATGGTTTGTGTCTAGATGTCCCCACACAGCCTCATGCACTCATAAGTGGAGCTTTGGGGAGCTGGATTGAAGGTGTGTGAATGTGGACTAAGAGCATGTAATGTGCATTAAGGTGTGATAACTGGGTTAGCACAGACTGGTTTAGGGTTGTTCTTGGTGTGGATAGTAAGACCCACCCTGGGGTTTGAGTGGCACCACCTAAAAGCCTTGTAGCCTGGATGGGATAAAAGGGAAAGGGAGACTTGCTTTGTTGCCGCTGCTGCTTGCTGCTTAACTGCCTCCCGCCTGCCATACTATGGACTGTTTTGTCCTCTACCAGGCCACCAGGCCTTGCAGCCAGCAGACTATGGACTGAAACCTCTGTAAACTGTGAACCAAAATAAACCTTTCCTTCTTTAATTTGTGGGGGTCAGGTATTTTGTCCCAGCAATGAGAAAAGTAAGACATCATTGTCCACCTGGTCTCTCACACTTCTTAGTCCCAGAGATGCTTATGGCTACCCCTGCCCGGCCCAGCAGCAGAGCTCGTAGCAAGAGAATGCACTGGAATCCACCTAGCACCTGCAACTTAGAAAACAAGGAGGAAAAGTCACACCCAAGGCAGCCTTCCCCCATGTCCCGCCACCAAGGCACAGCCTTCTTTATCTGCTCCAAAGGCCTTCACCAATTTCAAAGAATTTCATGTCCCTGCCTCTTCTCTCCAGGAGTGGTAGATTTTTTTTTTTTTTTAATGACACAGACTGGAGGATTTTGCGAGGTTTTAATAATAACCTTATAATACTATCAAACATGTACATGCGTCTTCACTTGCAGAGACATATTCCCTTCATCTGAATGGACTCTGAGGTAGAAGGTACACTGGCTAAAGAACAAAAATACTCAACAGGCTGTGCAAGGCCCAGACCACAGGTCCACAAGGCACTTGGTTGAAAGACAGCCCCTGGAGAACAGGGGCAGAGCCGGGCCAGCTGCACAGACACCCTGGAGGGACTGACAGGCTACCCAGAGTTGGGAGTCCTGGCCTCCAGCCTTTGCGCTCTACCCAGGATTGGTTCAACCAGGTAGGGAGCGAAGCTAGGGTGGCAGCTGGGTCCAAGGTTACAATACTCTTCATGGCACATAAAGTGCTTTCAGTAAACATTTGTTGAATAAATTAAATGAATGAGGTGGGGCAGGGAAGGGCTCTGGAGAACTCCTGGGGCCTTTTAGCCCAGGATAGAGGAAGCAAAAGGTGGGACAGCACTTCCACCTCTTGAGAGGTGGCAGAGTGGTGAAAATACCAACAAGGGCAAGTTCTGGGTGCACCAGCTCTACTGGTTGAGAAAGGTTCCCGTTCTGCCAACATGGCTTGTACATAACTGGCACCCCTGGCCCTCTAGTGCCAGCCCTTCTCATTTTGTTCACACGGTGAACCCCTTGTCACTGGGTCTGTGCTGCCTAAATGACCCCATTCACCTCTCCCTTCCTTGGCAAAACACCCTCCTCCTTAGCTTTAGGGAAAAAGTTCCTAGCCAACTGAGTCATGCGTCTGTTCCGAAGCTGCTGATAAGGTTCACACGGAAAGAGACTCCGGAATCCATCCACCCGGGTTCCAGCCACCGGATCAGGCTCCCAGCGGCAGCTAGGGTGCAGCCAGCGGTAGTAGCCCAGGCGCAAAGCCAGACCCCCAAGGAAGCAGACGCCTCCCACAGCCAGCCATATGTGTAACGAGATCTCAGTGGGCAGCCAGGGGCCATATATCACCCAGGTGGCCACCAGCAGAACACTGTCACTCAGGAGGAACAGCAGGTGGATGGTGGCCCGGCCACAAGTGTGGCCCTCAGACACGTTGAACCAGGAGAAATAGAGGATAGTGGCCACTGTCGCCCGGTACAGCCACTCGGAGCCAGGGTCTGGCATGAAGTCTGTCCGCTGAAGCCAGACCCAGAACAGCAGCACCAACCACAGGCCCAGGAAGTGCAAGGCCACATACTGAGGGAAGAGAGCTGAGAACAGGGCCACAGCGAGGAGTCGGGGACCCAGCAGCAGCAGGTTCCACAGGAAGTAGATGGCAGAAGCGGCCCAGCCCAGCCGGGGCTTGGAGGGAAGGCAGGTCCGCAGGGCCTGGTGATAGTCCAGCAGTGCCCACGAGATGCTCATGAAGGACGTGCCAACCCCAAACCCTACAAGGAGCAAGAGCAAAGAGATGAGACCTGTGGGCAGCCTGCCTGCCCCCCCCCCCCCCCCCGGGGCTCACTGGTACCTTCAGGGCCCTCTCAGCCGCCCTGAGGTAGGTATTAGAATCCCTGTTTGCAGCCGGCGATATAGCTCAGTGGCGTAAGCACCTGCCTGGCAAGCGCAAGGTTCTGAGTTCGATTCCCAGTACCAAAAAAAAAATAGAATCCCTGTTTGTGGAAGGGAAAATAGCAGCAAGAAAAGCTTCGTGAGGTCACACAATCTACTAAACGTGGAGCAAGGGGGGATTCAAGTACGGAGCCAGCCCTAACACACAACGCTTCACTTTCAGGTGCCACCCTGTGACATTTCTGAAGGATGAGGGTGTATGTTACTCATAAAGAGCCACCCGGCATTTGGCACCCCCAGCGAGGCTTTGGCTGCATCCTGAGCATCTCCTAGGGCCCCAGAAGAACCTAAGCCTTTCTTAGATCTGAAGATCACCAGAGCCCCAGCTCCCCGTTCCTCCTGGTCAGAAAAAGACCGGAGACCCCATGGGGTCCTGAGGGCTGGGAGAAACGGCCCCGGCTGTGACAGAAATCCTCCTCCTGCCCCTCCTCTCCCTGCCATGTGCAACCTGGGCCCAGGTCTTGATTTTCCAAGATCCAGAAGTTGCGGGGGGTCGTCCTTACCCTACCTCCTGACTGCTCACCCCCGACTAGGAGAACAGGGCCACAAGGAAGCACGGAAGCAGGACTGTCTGGAATGCTTCTTCTCCTCCGGCTCCCTTCCATCTCTCACTCAGCAGAGGTTAACTGGGAACCCACACCAGCCTGGTATCAGATCTGAGGCCATCACTCTAACTACCTCATTCTAGGTCAGACGTTCTTTCCAGTTGGCCCAGCATGCCGCATCCTCTGACCTTGCAAGCTCTACCCAGAGGCTTCCGTCCCACTTCCCAGGCCTGCTCCTCCTTGCCGGCCCCCAGCCCAAACATCCCCGGGGGTCACCTATCCTACCCCTCCCCAACGCTCTGCTATGTCAAGTGTCCCTGTAATACCCCACCCGCCTCTGCCTGGAGTCTCACCACACAGTGAAAGTACAGTGAGTATTTCCTTGCCTCTCAGCTCCTAGACAGTAGGAAACAGGTTCTGCTCATCTGGACGGCCCTGGCAGCCCAGTACCTGGCACATAATGAATATTTGCTAAATAAGCTGAGAAAAATTCGTTTCTTCCCACCGGGCATACATACAGTCTGTCTCCAAGTGGCCCTGGTCCTAGACACTTACCACCTTCAGACAAATGAGAATATGTCAATGCTGTGCTTGGAGGCACACTCCTGTAATCCCAGCACTCGGGAGGCTGAGGCAGGAGGGCTGCCATGAATTCAAGGCCAGCTTGCACTACATAATGAGACCCTGTCTCAAAACACCAAACACCAAACCAAAACAAACAAGATATGAGTGCTGAGTGGCCCAGGGCAAGTCCCTTCACATGTATGCACGTCTTTCCTCTTGTGTGAAGTAGAGATAGAACCCCTGGGTCATACTCTATGTGATGGCAGGTGAGGACTGGGTCCCCTGGGAGGCAGTGGCAGGTACCTTGAGGTGTGCAGGGATCCTGAAGGCCAAGAGAAGGCCCTGGACTCTAAATTGGATGTGAGATGAAGTCCTACCTTGGCCGCTGGCTGGCTGTGAGACAAGTCACTTTTGTTTTACGTGAAGCCCTTCCAAGGCTCCTCACTGTACAAACTTCCCCCATGGTTTATGAGGCTCTGCCAACCTCTGCCACTCCCGCTTCTGATCTCTCAGCACACTTAGTGTAACTACTTGTTTTACAATCTTATCATCCTGGCACGGCCGAGGCTCTGTGTATCTTGTTCCCTGCGGCGTGCACTCACACTGGTAGTACTCGGCCTGGCCGCTCTGCAGCACGATGGCCAGCAGCAGCGTGAGCTGTGGCGCCGTCTCCAAGAAGGTCTCAAAGAGCCGCAGCATGCTGATGTCCAGGGAGAGGAAGTCGGCGTAGGCCAAGTCGAACTCGGAGGGCTTCGCCTGCTGCCACACCAGCAGCCCCTGCCGCAGTCCCTGCAGGCACCTAGGCGCACACAAGTGCCCACAGGGCAGGGTCAGCGTCCTGTGCAGTCCCCAGGCTTCCACCCATGTGGTTTAGGACAGGCTCTGATCCTAGCTTGTCACATACATGCTAAGGGCCCCAGGCAAGCCAGTAACCTCTCTGAACCTGTTTCCTCACCTGTAAAACAGGAATACATGCAACTTCTACTGGGCACCCACTGTCCCAGGTCCATCACAAAGCTTGCTCTGTTTACTCCTCTGTAAATGGGCTAGGGCCCCATTTACAGAAGGGGAAAAGCATCAAGAAGGCAAAGGCACCCTGGAGAGCTTCTGAGCAAGGACCAGCCAGGGGCAGAGCGGGCGTCTGCCTGTGGAGCACGCAGGTGGGAGGGGGTCACTGGCGGTGGAGCGGAAGTGGGGATCACATGTAGCAGGCTGCTGAAAGACTGGGGAGAAAAGGTGAAAAGCCTGGTAGGGACAGAGACTGGCACAGACTTCAGGGAATCCAGAAAGAGGCCTTGGGAAGCGACTGGCTTGAGGGGGGGCATGGGATGGCACTGAGGTCTTCCCCACACAGAACTGATCTCACTGGGCCCATTCGCCCACTGCAGATCCATTCAGCGCACACGGACTGCTGCTGCCCCGCCTGATAATACTAAGGAGCAGGAGCTTCTGGGCCCCAGGGTCCCAAAAGGGCCCCCGCTTAGCCTCAGCATGGGCAGGAACAGGGAGCCCGTTTTCAAACTCAGTGTTAGCCAGAGACAGGCGACAGGAGGACGCAGGAGGGACTCAGCAGGGCGGGGCTGGAGGCCTGCCCTGACCCTCGGACCCACCCGGGGTTCACTGGTGTGGTAGGTCCCCCTCAAGCAAAACAGCAACATTCAAGGCTCCTCTCCCCCAGGCTGGAGACTCCAAACAGCTTTGTCAAGCTCTGGAGAGAACTCATAAAAATGGGTTCTGGAGCAGATTCTGCCTCCTGCCCCACCAACCCATCCCGCACATGACGTCCTCACTTTATCTCATGACTCTGACCCCATGGTTTCAGTTTCTCCACCTTTTTTTTTTTTTCCTACAGTAAAAAATAAATCACCATTAACCCTGCTCAAAATATCCCCCATCACTTCAACACACTTCAATGTCTCCATCTTGGTCGGACCCCGACAGTTCTGAAAAGCACGGGCCAAGACCTGTCTGTGTCTAACCCTGGCTGTGTCCAGCACCCACCTCTGCCCCCGTACTCGGTCTCAGGGTGGGAAGCAAAGGGCCGGGGAGAAGCAGGAAGCTGGGAAAGGGAGGGTAAGAGGGGCCAGGTGGGACGGCACAAGCCTGGAATTCCACCTACTCAGGAGGCCGAGGCAGGAAGATTGCAAGTTTGCCCAGTCTGGGCAACTTAACAAGATTCTGTCTCAATTAACAACTTAAATTAAATTAAACTAAATTAAGCTAAGCAAAAAAGGCCCTCTCCTTGGGTGGAATCCCTAGGAAAGGGAAGGAAGGGAAGGAGGGCGGGAAGGAGGGCGGGAAGGTGGCAGGGAGGGAGGGAACAAGCACTGCTCTGGGGGTGGAGTGGCTGGAACTCGCGGCGCTCCGGGTGGCATGAAGCTAGCTGGTGTTTGTCGAATGTCTGCTTTGTGCCAGGGCAATTACCAGGTGTCACTCTGTTTAATCCTCACAAAACAGAACTAGACACTACCACCACCCCCACGGGCACAACAAGGAAACTGAGGCCTGGGACGGTCAGCCCTTGCCCGAGACCCTCCCACGGCGGGAAGGACGGCGGCGCGGCGGGAGGGGCAGCCAGCCCGCCACGCCGCTCTCCGCGCTCTCCCGATCGATCGCCGCTTCCCAGAGGCGGGACCGAGGCTCAGAGAAAGTCACAGCGGGCGTCCCACTCCTCCGATCGCGGGGGAGTCGGTGTGGAAGCCCGAGAACGCCTTCGTGCCCCGCCCCCCCGTGCCTCCGTTTCCTCGCCTGGGCCGGAAGCGGGTGCCG
>NW_004955452.1:7137524-7141344 GCF_000276665.1 Chinchilla lanigera | reverse complement strand
CAGCGCGGCCCACAGGTAGCGGCCGCGGAGCGCGTACTGCCCGGCGGCCCACAGGTCGGCGCCCAGGTCCAGCAGGAAGGCGGCGGTGCCCAGCGCGCCCAAGACCAGGTCCCGCAGGAGAGCGGCGCGGGGCGACCAGGGCATGGTCCGCCTCGGCGCCTCCCGCCCTCCCGGGACGGGTCCCCGCGACTGGAAGGCGGCGGTCGCAGCCCTCGGGGCAACCCCGGCCCCGACCTGCGGGGCGGGACTTCCCTGTCCCGCCCTGTCCGGGGAGGAGCGGACATTCGGCCCCGCCTTGGGATCCCCCGGCCCGGCTCGGCAGAGCTGCGACCGCCTGAAAATCCGGCCTGGAAGGCTGACTCGGTTTAGCGGGCTCTTTTGTGGGGGTTGAACCCAGAGCCTTCGCCCTGACTACATCCCTCGCCCCGCCCCCTCTTAAACTTTTTGGTTATGTTTGGTTTTTTGTTTTGTTTTTGTTTTTTGGTAGTGGGAATTGAACTCACGACCTCAGGTTTGCCAGGCAAGCACTTATGCTGCTGAGCTATATCCCCGGCCCTTGTTTGGTTTTTTTGAGACAGGGACTTACTGTGTAGTTAAGGTTGGCCTTGAACTTAACTGCGTAGCCCAGGGTGGCCTCAAACTCTCAGGGATCCTCCTGCCTCAGCTTCCAGAGTACTGGGACTATAGGCGTGCACCACCACGCCTAGTTTAAATTTTTATGTTTTTGTTCTGTTTTGTTTTGTTTGGGGTTTTTTGGGGGGGGTTTCCGGTACCGGGAACTGAACTGACGACCTTGTGCTTGCCAGGCAGGCGCTGTGCCGCTGAGCTAAATCTCTAGCCCTAAATTTTTATGTTGAAACAAGGACTCACTACGTCGCCCAGGCTGGGCTCAAACTTGTAATTCTGCCTCCACCACCCAGACTGCTAGGATTATAGGCCCCACCGAAGTTTGGCAGTTTGGCTAGCCTCTTAATTGCCAGGTTTCACGGAGACGCCTGGAGAATGGCGGGGAGTCGGTCTGGAAGCCCGAGAATGCCTTCGTGCCCCCCGCCCCAGTGCCTCAGTTTCCTCGCCTGGGCCGGAAGCGGGTGCTGCGCGGCGAAGAATTCTCGAAGCCGAGAATAGCCTGGGGGCTAGAACTTTTGTAAACACAGAATGCAAAAAAGAACTTTAAAAGCTAAAATTGTTTCTTTTCGAGACAAATGGCTTCTTCAGACTTGCTCAGGCCTAGAAATGCCACCCCCTCCTCTCCTCAGCCTGGATGTGTGGAACCGGAATACACAGGTTCGGCCCCAGGAGGACGGGCTCTCCGCAAAGGAGACAAGCCTCGAGTTGTCTGTTGTCTCCTTAAATTCCCTCTTCCCTGTGGGGCAAAGGAAGCCACTTCATCTCCTTAGAGCTAACTTTGAATAAACTCTTCTTCCTTTTCACCAAAAGAAATGACCTCCTTAGCTTTGGTCAGCAGTGAGCAAATGGATCTGCGCTGTGGACACCAAAGGCCTGTAACAGGCTTCGAGTAGCCGCCCCGAGGTGCGTCCCAGCTCCTGAGAGCCTGGTCTCCCGGTTTCCTACTGGCCAGGCCTCAGGCGCTTTGGAAAAGGGACAGACTGCTTGGGCTAGTTGAACCTGTGATCAGGACTCCTGGAGCACTACAGCAGCTGCCTGGGATACTTTCGTACCTGGGAATTCTCCCTTCTTTCCTGTGTATGGAATTAGCTGCTATAAATATTTTTGTTGGTGAAAGAAAAAAGGTTGTTTGGGGAACTGGGGGCCTCGGCGCAGTTTCTGACTGAACACCACCCTGCAGGGATCTGCTGTGTGCACCCTTTGTATTGGGCTCATGAGGTAGCCCTTTGACCTTCTCGTCGGGTGCTCAGCAGTGCCATTGGGTGACTGTGCACCTTCACCGTTTGGACCGCCTACCAGTCATTTTGTTATAGGCAGCTGAGTTAGATGGAAATATTATAGGCAGTCAGACAGGGCCAGGCCCACGAAGGAGCCAACAGAAAAGACAAAGATACTTGTGAATGGAGAAGTATTTGCTGTGGACCAGACCTCAAGACAAAGGACTAAACAAATGCACCCACATACCTCCCTAGGTGTGAACATCAGGGTTTGATATTCTAAATAGGTAGCGATCACCTTCAAAAAGCCGGGAAGAGGGGCTGGGGATTTAGCTCAGCGCACAGCGCCTGCCGGGCAAGTGCAAGGTCATGAGTTCGATTCCTGGTACTGGAAACGCCCCCCCCCCCAAAAAAGGAATAACACACAGAGTAAGATTCACCACACACACTGTTTTTGCAGATAAAACCTGAACTGAGAGAAATGTGCTTCCGGAGGGGTCTCTGGAGCCTCATTTCCTGATCCCACCTGTCCCGTTCCAGTTTCCTCTCCTCTGACACAAGGAAATGGGGGCAAAATCAGCTTTTGAGGGGTGACACTGCCCCAATTTATTGGAAGGAAGATGCGCCCGCAAGGAGAGGTTGGTGCCCAAGGTCAGGGTGCAAGTAGAGCCTGCAGGCCCAGCAGCATGGCCAGCAGCGCCAGCAGGACCTCTATCCTGGGCCTGGCGCCCATGCTCCTCAGGCAGATGGAGTAGGCGTCGAAGTCCACCTCCTGCATGGCACACAGGAACTCCGTCCGGCAGGTCTCGCCACAGGGTGTAGTGTCGTAGCTCACAGAGTTGTAATCGTAGTAGCGCTGCAGCTTGTCCTGGTCACTAGCAATGCCAGTCGCTACCTCTTGCATGGAGCGGACACTGGCATCCGGCACCCCATAGGCCTCAGTCAGCCGGTACTCGAGCTCCCAGCGTGGGTTGTTCTGCGCATTCGCCTGGCTCAGGTTCATGAAGTAGGTCATCATGTCCTGGAGAAGGTGCACGGAGGGGGCCAGCAGTGAACAGCCGTCTAGGGCACCCCCAGTCCTGTTCCTTGCATTTCCCCTATGTTCTGTTCTGTTCTTTTCTTTTTGTCTGTTTGAGACAGGGTCTCGCTATGCAGTTCAGGCTGGCCTTGAGCTCACTTTGTGGCCCAGGCTGACCTGGAAACTCACAGTGATCCTCCTGCCTCAGCCTCCCAAGTGCTGGGATTATAGGCGTGCACCACCACGCCCAGCTTTTTTTAGTCTGCATTAGTGAGCATTTTCACTACTCAGCAGGTGCGCTTGGCACACATCCCCCAACTGGATCTGATGAGGAACCAGGCATAGTTCCCCCTTTTCACAAGTGAGGAAAGTGGTCAGTTCCCTTGGCTGTGGCCACACAGGTGTCCAGTGACAAGGGTGGGCCTGGAACCCAGCATGTGGGCCTCACGGCCTGTGTACTGTCTGTCCCACGAGGTGTGAGGCACATGGCTTAGCACAGCTCTGATGCTTGGTAAATATTTATGGACTGTAAGGACGGGATCGGCTGACAGAACTGTGGTTGATGGTGATTCAGGACACATTCAGGACCCCCAGGCCCCAGGGGCATCTTCAGCGCTAGATCTGAAGGGTTTATTGGTCCAGCACTTTCCAGTTAAACCTGTGGTCACTGGAGGGAGCTGCTAAGGATGGATGGGAAACACGTGCGCTGGGGGTATTACATTATTTCATCCCATCCTCCCCAAAACCTGGTGTTGTCATTTCCATGTCATAGATGAATCAGCTCAGGCCACTCTCCAAAAAATTCCACAGACCTCTTTTTTTTTTTTTTTTTTTTTTTTTTTTTTTTTTCTCCGGTACCGGGAACCGAACTCACGACCTTGCGCTTGCCAGGCAGGCACTTGTGCCACTCAGCTAAATCCCCAGCCCCACACAGACCTCTTCTTGATCTGTACTTACT
>NW_004955452.1:7132478-7137424 GCF_000276665.1 Chinchilla lanigera | reverse complement strand
ATCTAACTCAGGACCTTGTGCTTGCCAGGCAGGCACTTGTGCCACTCAGCTAAATCCCCAGCCCCACACAGACCTCTTCTTGATCTGTACTTACTCTCTGGATCAAGGACCTCCTGTCCCTGGCTTCAGATGTCCTCTCTCAGCTCCAGATTAAATGTGCATACAAACCTGTTCCTGAAGCTCCCTCTTGTGTCCTCCCTGGCCATTTTCCCCATGCATGCCATTTAGCCACCCCAAAGTCACCAGCTCCAAAAGCACACCCCTGACTCCCCCTCCAAAACTAGGTCCTCCCGCAGTCACCCCATCTCAGTAAGCAGCAGCCCCATCCCTTCAGGGGCTCAGGCCTAAAGCCTTAGGATCCTCCTCCGTTCTGTTGTTCCCGTCACACGCCGTGGCCCGCAACAAGCTGCCCGCGAGTCCCAGCTGCTCTGCCTCCAAAATGCCTCCATGGGCTGGGGATTTAGCTCAGTGGCACAGTGCCTGCCTGGCAAGCGCAACGCTGTGAGTTCAATTCCCGGTACCGGGGAAAAAAAAAAAATGCCTCCAGGATCAGACACGCCTCGCGGACCTGTCACCACCCTGGCCCAAGACACAGTCATCTCGCAGCTGCTTTCTGCTCCTCAGCCTTTCCTGGCCCCCCACGGCCTGCTCTCTGCATAACAGACATGGTGATTTTATAAAGTAGAGTCAAAATAGCTCCTGCTTCTGCCTCAAACCCTCCACATCGAGTCCTCAGGGCTTGTGGAGCCAGCCATGGCCCTCCCAGCCACTCCTGCGCCTGCCACTGCGGCCGCCCAGCCTCCTTGTTCTCCCCAAGACACCAGGCATGTTCCCACCCCAGGTCTGACTTGCTGCTCCCTCGGCCTTCCCTGCATTACCATAGGCTTCCTCGGAACACAAGTGTCAGCTGCAACACTTCCTGTCCCCTCTGACACCGCACACACCCCATAACCATCTCCACTCTCTCCTCGTTCGGTCTTCTGTTGCTCCTTAGCCCTTCCCTTTAGAGAGCCCCATACTTAGGTTGATTTATTCGTGGACCACCTCTCTCCTGTGAGGACATCAGGTCCAGGAGAGCAGGGTCTTAGTTCGGGTCACTTATGTATCTCCGGAGCTTAGGACAGTGTCTGGCACATGGCAGGTGCCTAACACATTTTGTAGAACAAGTGAAAGAACAGCATTTCAACAAACTCAAGGATTGCTTCATAAGTTACAGGCTGCAGCCTCGGCCGGTGGGAAGAAACAGGCAAAGAGCTTGGAGTCAGACTGGGAAGCCTCTAATACTAGGCCAAGAAGACCCAACCTTATACTGAGAGTACTGGGGAGACATTGATAGTTTTTGGTTTTCTTTTTCAAGACAGGGTCTCACTGTAGCCCAGGATGGCCTTAAATTTGCTATGTAGCCCAGGCTGGCCTCAAACTAGTGATCCTCCTGCCTCAGCCTCAACACTGAGCAGGAAAGGGGCAAGTTGAAAGCAGTGTTTTTGAGAGACTAGCCCCTTCTGTAGTGTGTGGCGGATGGGTTACAGCAGCGCAGGGCTGGCAGCAGGGAGAGCAGGGAGAGCCGGCAGAGACTATGGCAGAGATGCAGGGTTGGGAGCGGAAGGATTGACCTGCCTTGGTGGTAGGCGGCTCCAAGGTTCTGAACGTGAGCTCAAGGGGGGCGGAAGTAACCTGACCTTCCTGAGGCTCAGCGGTCAGTACCAGGTGAGCTAAGTGATACCAGGGAAAGCAGTGACAGGTTTTGGTCCCTCCACCCTCCTCCTCTGTCCCAGCAGACCCTGGGTCCTCACCTGCAGGCTCAGCGTGGCTCGGTCATACTCGAACAGCCGGATGCCGGGGTTGTTGGCGCCGTTGACCACCCCAACCAACGTGGTTTTCCACGGGGTGACCCCAGGGGCAAGGAACATGACGCTGATGGGTGCTCCTTTCGGGAGAGACGGCAGGAGTGAGAGAGGCCGGTGAGCGAAGGAGGCAGGCGGGTGGCAGCCGACCTCCACGAGTACCTGCGTCGTCGTAGAACATCCGAAAGCTGTCAGTGTGCTGGTGCCCGAAGAACTGCCCTGCTATGACCCTGTGGTGCTTCCGGACCGCCTTCAGGTACTCCTTGTTGAAGCCACTCCGGAACCACGCCTTGTCCCGCGTCTTCTCGAAGAACCCTGGGGGTATGTGGCCAATGATGTAGACCTGCAAAGAGGCGGGGCCCAGGGGACTCAGGTGCCCCCAGTTCAGTCTGGACAAGTGTGCTACAGCCTCCCCACCTCCGTGCCTCCGCCTGCCACCTGGAGAACGGCTCCCCTTCCCTTGGAGAGACCCGACCGCTACCCTGAACCTGGCTCCGCGGTCACCTCCTCCACGAAAGCTCCCGAACCTCCCGAGACCGGCCTCCCTGGACAGCCAGGGCCGTCCGTGCGTTACTGCGCAGCAGGCACCGCGTGGCTGTGTGTGTTCGTGTCTTACACCCCTCAGGGCGCTCAGCCACCATGCTCACGAGCCCCGGCCACGAAACCCTGCTAGGACGTGCTGGGCAGTGCGGGGACCCAGCGTGTGCCGGTCCCTGAGGGGCTGCCCGGTCAGCGGACGGAGGGGCACACCCGAGGCCGGGCATCTCTCACCTTCTCCCCTGCTTGGGACGCGTTGGTCAGAACAGCGTCCAGCCACTGGAACTGCTGGCTGGGGTCGGCTATGTCCGCCGTGAGCCGGTTGTTGCTGTAGTAGAGATTGGTGTTGAGCACCACGATGCGGTGCGCGCTGCTGGCACCCGGCAGCGTCTCCGAATAGAAGGCACCTGGGAGGGGCACAGCCGGGGAGAAGCTGAAGGGGGCTCCGCCCCACCTCACTCTCCCACCTTCTCCTTCCCTGGCATCCTCCCTTTCCATCTTCCCCTTAGAAAGGGCATCTAGGGGTCAGACCACAGGCTCGGAGCCAGGCTGCCTGGGTTCAACCCTCGCTCTATCACTCATCAGCTGTGCAATTCTGAAAAGTTGCTTGACCTCTCTGTGCCTCGGTGTCCTCATTAGCACAATGGGAATAACAGTGATGTGTGTTTGCCCCTCGAGATCCACGGCCAGCTGCATTCCACTCAGAAGCCGATCCATTCAGATGAGCTCTACAGGCTGTGTGTCTTGGGCTTCCGGTTGGGTTTGACCAGTGGAGGGTCCCGGCAGCAGAAGGCCAAGGAAAGGGAAGAGACAGGGCCAGGCACACCTCGGGCTGGCCGTGTCTCTGGACCAGGAGTTCTCAACCAGGAGATCTCGCCCCCAAGGAACATTTGCAACGCCCAGACATGCGGGTTGTTAGAACAGTGTTACTGGCGCCTAGTGGGTAGAGGCCAGGGATGCTGCTAAGCCTCTCTGCCGCCCCAGGTAGATGCCCACCTCAAGCCAGCATGAGCTGAAGGTCTCTGACCCTTCTCCGGGTTGCTGTGAAGAGTCTAGAGCCGTGCTGAGGACGGCGCCTGGCACACAGCAAACTGCCGGCAGCTGAACGGTGGGCTTCAGGGCACAGGCTTCGGGGTCTGTCCTGGACTCTACTCCTCTTCTGTTGCTGTTTTTCCCCTAGTACTGGGGATGAAACCCAGAGCCTCACGCAGGATAGGCAAGTGCTGTACCACTGAGCTACATCCCCAGCCTTTTTAAAGAGTTTATTCGGAGACAGGGTCTCACTAAACTGCCCAGGATGAGCCAGGTGTTGTGGCGCGAGCCTGTAATCCCGGCACTTAGGAGGCTGAGGCAGGAGGATCGTTGCAAGTTCAAGACCTGCCTGGGCTACAAAGTGAGCTCAAGGCCAGCCTGAACTGCACAGGGAGACTCTGTCTAAAAACAAAACAAAACAAACCACCTTCCCAGGATGGCCACAAACTTATAATCCTTCTGCCTCAGCCTCCCAAATAGCTGCGATCACAGGCATGTACCACCACAGCCAGCTGGATTCTACCCTTAAATCTACCTTTCCTAAGCTGTATGACCTTGGCCAAATGACTTGGGTTCTTCAGGCCTCAGTTTCCTATCTCCTACTCAGACCTGCTATTGGGGGTCCAATCAACCCCCGCTTCAAGGGCTTACTGTGAAGATGAAATTAGATCAGCCCCTAGTGTACAGTAAGTGCTTCTGATAGTAGCAAATGGTGTTAGTACCTTCTTTGAAGAGAGCGACGGATTCATTTCTAAGCCAGGGTCTCCACAGTTCTGCTACCTGATGGTAGATACTGTTGCTCTTCGCTGGGAACTGGCTTTTGGGGTGAAAGTCGTGATTTCCCATAGCAGCATAGACTTTAGTATCTGGGAGAAAGAGAAGACCTGTGTTTAAAATATTCGAGAGCCCTCGGTGGAGTTAGTAGTTCTCAGCTGGCCAGGGGCCATCTGAGCTAATGCAGAAGTGGTAACACGGATGAGGAGAATACGCAGATAAGCGGAAACCACATCTGATAGAATCTGACTGCACTTTGTATTGACCTGGGCAGTGAGTTGCCTGATCCTGGCCCCTAACCCCATTCCCAGCAGAAAGTTCCCTGTCAGAAAGGAGGCCTCAGATGGGAGGGGACGCTAGGGGGTCTACATCACTCACTACCATTATCATCCACTTGATAACTTAGTGTTCCAAGTCCTTGTTCACTCCAGGCCCGTCTTACTGTTGGAGAAGGGGTCTGGTTCACCCCAGGAGGCCTCAGGAGTTCATCTCATTGGTGCAGTCAATGAACATTCTATTAAGCATCTACTGTGTGCCAGTGTGGAGCCTGAACCACACTTCCAGTCCCAAAGAACTTCCAGTTGAGTGGGTTGACAGTACTGAGTAATTAGAGGCCTGAGGGCTGTCACAGAAAGAAAAGCACCACCTGCTGTGGGAGTAACAGAGGCTGGGAGCAGGGAGGGGCTCCAGGAAGTGGCCTGAGAATGACAGCAGGAGACTGGGGAGCCCCATGAACTCTCCTCCTTGTGAACAGGCTTC
>NW_004955452.1:7128883-7131023 GCF_000276665.1 Chinchilla lanigera | reverse complement strand
TCTGCTTAACCTGTATTGTTATAATTCTCAAATAAGGTAATATCTCATTGTACCTCTTCCAGTTCCATCTCATTTTATTGATTTCTTTTGGGGAGGGACTAGGAATCATACTCAGGACCTTGTGCTTGCCAGGCAAGTGCTTGTGCCACTGAGCT
The DNA here is from genome assembly GCF_000276665.1 of Chinchilla lanigera. NCBI lineage: Eukaryota > Metazoa > Chordata > Mammalia > Rodentia > Chinchillidae > Chinchilla > Chinchilla lanigera. Next base: position 7,130,868 of record NW_004955452.1, on the reverse strand, counting down.
GTATCCCCAGGCTTCCGTCTCATTTTAACATCTCTGCAAATGAGGTGAGTCATCCCGATGTGCTCAGGAGAGAGCGCTCTGTCAGTCTTCAACTGGCAGCACTTTTTTCTTAGCAATACATACAATAATGTCTCTCACAGCCAGAGGACATGCAGAAAGTCGATAAATGTGCCAGTGTGACACAAAGGGCAGAGTCTCATAATTTATATGTTTGTTTTAAATCACCGTTAATAAAGCAGCTTCTTAGCCATTATTTCGCTGTGATTCCAGAAGCAGAAGAAAGAGCTCACAGCTGGATCTGAGTTTGAAGGGCTGGGGAAGGGACATAGCGCCCACTGCCGGGGAGCGGGAAGGAAGGGTCCTGGCCCTAAGTAGTAGCTTTTCCAGGAACCTCAAGACCAGGCCTCACTGGGTGGGAGATGCTGCGTCGCCTTTGAAAATCGGGAAGAACCCAGGCATCTCCTCACATAGTTGGTTTACATGAAGGGGAAAAGACAGCTGGGGTGGCTGGTAAGAGCAGCACTCAGACTAGGACTTGGGCCCCAGCTTTTGTCACATAACCTTGATCTGACCTCAAGACTCACATTTCTCGCCAATGAAAACAGAGATGGTGTCAGGCGTGGTGGTGCATGGCTGTAATCCCAGCACTGGGGAGGCTGAGACAGGAGGATCACTGCAAGCTCAAGGTCAGCCTGGGCTACATATTGAGTTGAAGCCCATCCTGAACTGCACAGGGAGACCCTGCCTTAAAAATAAAATTTTTTAAAAAGCCAAAATAGAGAGAGTAAAAGGACACAAGATATATGCAGTGCTTATGCCACTGTTATTTCTTTTCATTATTGTTATTCTATATCTGGGCCCTGGGGACCCATCACCAAGACCAGTAGAAAGAGCAGCAGTACCGGAACTGAAAGAGGTAACGGGGTGGGGGGGCGGTGTGCACGTGTGTCTCGCTCAGGTCCCCAGCTGGCAGCCTGCAGGCCTGATTCGGACCCAGGACTTTGCATTTGGCACAGCTCCCTTAAAAACACGCTCAAGGTTATGGGCGTGGTGGCGCACGGCTGCAATCCCAGCACTCGGGAGGCTGAGGCAGGAGGATCATTGAAGTGCGAGACCAGCCTGGGCTACAAAGTGAGCTCAAGGCAGCCTGAACTGCATAGTGAGACCCTGTCTCAAAAAGACTCCCCCCACCCCCCCGCAAAAAAAACAAAAACAAAAACAAAAACAAAAAACATGTTCAAGGACACTTAGGGTAACAGACGCTCTCCTCCCTGTTGTGTTCCGTTGGGTCACCACCTCACTCACTCCCGCCCCTGTCTATTCTGCCAGGCTTCAAAGGCCTTGGAAGCCCCTAGAAACAGCACCTTGGCTGCAAATTGGCATCTCCCAGAGGCCCTTGCAGCTGAGATGGCTTCAGGATAGCAGATGCCAACGCCAGGGCCAGAGCAGGACACGAGACTGTGTGTGCTCCCACCTGAAACTTACCCGGGGACACCCGCGTGTAGCTAGGGACACCGGCGAGAAGGGTTTATGAGTCTGGGGTTAAACAGGCAGAAGCAGAGGCCAGGAAGCGCCAGGCGTTTGGGAGCCTGTGTGTTTCCACGGCGGAGGAGCTCACTAGTCCCTTGCGGGATTTTCAAGAAGGTAAGAAATGCCGGCTGTGAAGCCCCTGGAGTGAGACCCTGCCAGACGCCATCCTTGTCATTGGTTTCCCTGCTGCCCTGCACCCCTGAGCCAGGCACTGCCTGGGGGGCCGATGGCAGAGCCTCACCTGGGAAGACCTCCCTGATGAGGCTGGTCAGACGTCCCACGATTTCCAGCACCGCCGCCTCTCCCAGCTTCTCGTCGGGCACGTGTGGAGTATCATCGCTGCAAAACACCACCAAGCCAGTTGGGGGCGGGCAACTCAGGAAGGGCGGCAAGAAGAGGAAGGGGCAGCTCTGCAGGGAGAAGAAAGCTGTGAGGGCCTGGGGATTTAGCTCAGC
>NW_004955452.1:7102059-7127918 GCF_000276665.1 Chinchilla lanigera | reverse complement strand
TCAGACTGGCCTCGAGCTCACTTTGTAGCCCACCCTGGCCTTGAACTTGCAACAATCCTCCTGCCTCAGCCTTTAACCACTTACCAGCCCAATTATTTAAATACAGGATGACCAAAAATTACATTTTTTCATTAATTTTTGTAGGACAATAGAAAAGGAAATATAAAAACGACAGTATTGCTAGGCATGGTGGGGCATGCCTGTAATCCCAGCACTCAGGAGGCTGAGGCAGGAGGATCATTGTGAGTTCAAGACCAGCCTGGGCTACAAAGTGAGCTCAAGGCCAGCCTGAACTGCATAGCGAGACCTGTCTCGAAAAAAAACACAAACAAAAAACATAAAAAACGACAGTATTATCAAATTTACTCAATACAAGAATGGACTGGTTGAAATGACACCTGCCCAGGCATGCTTCAGACAGTCAGTACCGAACAAACACACTGCCCAGGCAATGCTTAGGGTAAAGTGCTGAGTGGTTAGTACGCGCTGTCGGTGCCTGACTCGCAGGCTGCTGGGAATGCACCTGGCTTTCTTTGTGTCGGAGCTGCTATGGTCTGGATATGGTTTGCATGAACGTGTCCGGCCCCTGAGGTTTATGCACTGGAAATGTGGTCCCAGGGTGGTGACGCAGGGAGGTGGGTGGTGGAACCTAGAAGAATGGGGACCTAGAGCAAGGTACCTGGGTCACGGGGCACAATCTCTCGGAAGGGATTATGGTCATTCCCCCAGGACCCTGGCTAGTTCCTGGAGTGAACCTGGCCCCTGGGTCTCTAGCTTCCTGCCTTGCCATGTGACTGCTCTGTCCCTCTCCCAGGCACTCCCACTCTGATGCCACCTGTCATGCTGGGACATGGCCAGAAGCCCCTCGTCAGACCTGAGCACTTGCCAGCACTGTGCCTTTGGATCTCCAGAACTGTGCCCTAAATTAATTTTTCTTTTTTCTGTCATACTAGGGATTAAACCCAGGGCTTCATGCATACTAAGCAACTGCTACACCACTGAGCGACAACTTTATCTCTTTGACAGATAAGGACGGCACAGTAGAGCCAGGAATTGTACTGAAGGGTATACAGCTAGACAAAGGTGGGGCCAAAATTTGAATTCAGTCATTCTGCCCCCAGAGCACAGCTCTGCTACCCCAGTTAGGGCTGAGAGAGGAGCTATTTAGCCCTGAGGACTTCTTAGCCTGATGACTTCTTAGGACAGGCCAGGAACCAGAAGACTTGAGACAAAATTCCAATTCATTTTCTACTTTCGGGGATCTAATTCTGTCTGACAGAAATTACATCCAGGCTGGGTGTGGTGATACACACCTGTAATCCCCACACTTGGGAGGCTGAGGCAGGAGGGTCGCTGTGAGTTCGAGGCCAAGCTGGGTTACATAGTGAGTTCAAGGCCAACCTGAACTATATAGCGAGACCATGTCTCAAGAAAAAAAAAGTTAAAGACAACATATCCAGTTTCTTCAGATTTTCCTCAAAGGGATTGTTGCGGTGCTCTCAGAGATGTCAGTTTTCTTTATAAGTGAAGAATTATAAAGGGTCCAGGGGATCACTGATTTCATACAATGCCATAGAAATCTGCAAAGTCCCAGAGGTTTCCCAGAAAAATTGTGCATCTGTGAAAGAATTGTGAATTCCCCAAAGCCTTTCCAGAGAGATCACATCTTTCAGAATGTTACCTACTCCACCAGGGCCCCCACGTCAGAGAAATCAGAGGCTTGCCCAGCCCAACCCTCCAGGGAGCCGGGGCCCAAGGTCATGGACTCAAGCCCACCTTTTTCTTAGGTTGACTCCTGGGCCAGGGAAGCCAAGCCTGCCCAGGCCCTTCCTGAGACTTTGTCACATTTCTTAAGGGTCCAGCCTTTGCCTTCTCCCTGCCACCCACAGGGTCTGTTATGGCTTGTGTCTAGATGTCCCCCAGAGCCTCATATGCTCGTAGGTGGGGCTTTTCTGAGGTGGCTGGACCCAGGGTGTGTGACGCAGGGATTATGGGTGTGTGACAACTAAACTGGGTTAGCATACTTCTGGGTGTGGGTAATGGGAGGCCCACGCTGGGCCCAACAGGCTTGCAGCCTGGATGGGACAGAGAAAGGGAAGCTCAGTGCTGCCACTGCCGGCTGCCTTCTTGCCCGCCCTGCGTGGGCTGTTTCTTCCCTGTGAGCCCCTCTGCTTTGGAGCCAGCCGATTACGGACTGAAACTTCTACAAACTGTGAGCTGCAATAAACGTCTGCTCCTTTAATGGATGTCAGGTATTTTGCCCCAGCAATGAAAAAGTAACTAAAACAGGTCCATTCTTGGGCACTTGTGTGTCACCGTGTGAGACAGCTAAGGGCGCCATGGGTCCTACCCTGCCTTCTAGAAGAATCTACTGAGGCCGGCAGAGGAAGTACCGAGTCCAAGCTCCTTCAGCCATCCTCAGCAGCCCCTGTTCACCACTTCCTGCAGGAAGCCCTGGGTCAAGCCCTCCGTGAAGCCCCCACGTCCCCAGGGGGCACTCTCTCCTCCCTAGGACGTGACCATCAAGGGGCCTGTCTGCCTCACCCACAGGTTGGCCTCTCTACCATCTCAGCTCTCCGTGCTACCCCAGGGCTGGGTGTGTGACAGGTCCCCCTGCCAAGCAACAGAGCGCCGGGGGAACCGGAGTGACGAGAGGGCAAGTTCCAGGGAAGGTGGAGGCCGGACAGCCGCGTTCCTGGACAGAAGCAGGGATGAGTCTCTGCGCGGACCAGTGAGTGCTCTTCAGGGCCACAGCACAGCCCAGGGGTGGCCAGCAGCGGATCAGGACCTTTGTCGTCCCTAACCCCGGGGGAGTGGCTCCAGCGTCCATCCCCAGCTGAAACCCAGGGGCTTCTCCGGGTGCGCGGGCAGGCCCCGCCTATGTCCCCAAGCTCAGTGAGGGCTATGTTTCTGGAGGTGGGGACTTGGAGGTTGCGGGCAGTCTTTGGAATCAGCCAGGGTCCCTTGGGCAAGGGTCATACGTCCTTGGAACAGGGCTGTTGGGAGGACTAGAGGAGACAAAGAGGGTCCAGGTGCCCAGCAAGGAGGAGCTGCCCTTACCCTGTCCACAGGATGAAGTCTGGCTCCGGCTCGATCTCCTTCATGGCGTAGATGGAAGCGTTGATGAGGGCCCAGGGCGAGTCACAGAGGTAGTCGCCCCAGGGGCCCGCGTTGTGCACCAGCTGGGAGCCCGCTGAGGGGCACACTTCGCGGGGGTCTTGGGATACCGTGTAGTTGGGGTCAAGGTGCAGGTCAGAGATGTGCCAGAACCTCCCTGCGCGGGGAGAGAGACCTCCTTCAGCGCTGGCTGCCCCGAGCCTGGGGGAGGGGCCCGTGGGGGGAGGGGCGTTGCACAGGTGACTCGAGCCCTCCTCTGTGTGCCCAGGTTCAGGGAAGAGAGCCCACAGCCTAGCTCTGCTCAGAAAGGCCCTGAGCAGAGCAGAGGACAGCTTTGCATCCGCATCCGCAGCAGCAGGAAGGATCGGCCGCATGATCCTCCAGGCAGTCTGAGCAGGGCGCAGGCTTTCAAGCAAAGTGACATGGTGTAGCGGTTCAGTGCTCAAGCTCTGGGGCCACATAGGAGCCGCGTGACCTTGGTTAGGCTAAGTCACTCCCTGTTTCCATCGCTAGAGCCAGATCCTGTCACGCATCAGTGAAATGCATGCAAAAATCTGACCTGAGCTGGGCATGGTGGTGCACAGCTGTAATCCCAGCACTTAGGAGGCTGAGGCAGGAGGACTGCCACAAGTTAGAGGCCAGCCTAGACTACAAAGTGAGTTCAAGGCCAGCCTGAGCTGCACAGTGAGACCGTGTCTCAAAAAGACAAAAAAAAAAAAAAAAAAAAAAAAAAAGTTTATTTTTAAATTTTTTAAGTTTTTTTATTTTTTGGTATCAGGAATCGAACTCAGGACCTTGTGCTTGCCAGATAGGCGCTTAAAAAAAAATTGATCTGAAAGGAGAAAGCAAATACCCTAAATGAGTTGGAAGACGTTACCAGTGACTACCAGCAAAAATTGGAGGAATATGTGCAGAAATGGGACCCCAAGAACTAGACCAGAGAAAGGAGTGTCCAAAAGGGACTGAGCTTCTCACGTGGGGGCCCTGCTAGTGGTTCTAATTCAGGATCACAGCTGGAGCAGCTGGAAGTGGCCCTATTTGCTGAAGCAGTTGACCAGAACCTGGACTCAACTGCAAAGCGAGGGAAGCCAAAATGTCAAACACCTCTTGGGAAAGGGACACGAAGGAGCAGGTTTGTTGTGATTACCCAGCGTAGCACCAGGCACAAGCAGGTTCAACCGCTGCTTATTGCCTTTGTCCTCCAAACCCCATTTCTGACTAAGACAGTGAAGCTTGGGATTTCCTCACCCTCCACCGTTGCTGTAACTTCCTCCTCCACTTGCTGGGTCACTTGGTCAACATCTGTCACCCCAGGAAGCTGAGGCTAGGCCTCGGCTTATTCTGTTGACTTCAGGGCCCCACCCAGGCCACAGGGTGTTGTGTGTGCCTCCAGAATGGCCCTCAGCCCTCGGTCCTGTCCCTCCCAAATGTTCTTGCCTACCTCTCCTGACCTAAACCTGATCTCTGGAAAGGAACTGAAACTTGTCCGCACTAAGATGCAAATGACAGGGGCTGGGGATTTAGCTCAGCGGCACAGCGCCTGCCTGGCAAGCGCAAGGTCCTGAGTTCGATTCCTGGTACAGGGAAAAAAAAAAATAAGATGCAAATGACTGATTAAGCAAACCGGGAGGTCTTGCTCGTTACCCCTGTGTTACAGATAAGGATACTAAGGTTCAGAGATCGCGTGGAATTGTGATCAGATCCTCTCCCAGGGAGACGTGATTGCCGAAGGAGTCAACGTCTGTTCTAATTAGTAGGTGGGCACGGTGGGCTGCCAGGCTCTTGAATGTCACCCAAGCCTCAGGCTGGGCGGGCCAAGACTTTGCCTTCTCTCCGGGGTGAGCTCACCTCACTTCCTCAAAGACCTTGGCCTCCAGGAGGTTGTTTTTCAATTGACCACAAACTGAGGAGTGCGACACCAGCCAGCAACCAACGTTTCTCCGTTCCAGAAACTCCTGTCAGGGGTCAGTGTCTACCAGTGTGTAGAAATGAAAGCACATGCGGCTCCCTGGCAGTGTGTGTGTGTGTGTGTGTGTGCGTGCGTGCGTGTGTGCGTGCGTGCGTGTGTGTGTGTGTGTGTGTGTGTGTGTGTGTGTCAGAGGGCCTGACTCCAGGAGCAGCCAGGATAGCGAGAGAACAGCAGACAGCACCAGCATCCTCGCCGATGGCTCCACTTCCTGGGGCTCCCGGCACCTCAGCGGCTGCTCAGTCTCCTGAAGGTCTCTTCCTCGCCACCCCTATAGCTTCACCCAGACTTGCCCAGTCTTGCCCACATCACGGCTGCCCGCTCCTCCTCCTCACTGAGGCCTCAGAGCAAAGGTCACCTCCTCAGAGGAGCCTGCCCTGGCCCTGCCCTGGCCCATCTGGTCACTGGTCAGGGCCTCCCCTCTTTGTGTTCTTTGGAGACGAGTGGATCTTGTTGCTTTATCATCCTCCCTGTGCACCATGTCAGCTGCTTTGAGTGCGAGGCCTGTCTTGTTCTTCTGTGTCCTCAGCACATGTGGAAGGCGAGCCATATGTGTGTACTCCCATTTTGGGGAGGACGGTTAGTACAGGAAGTCTGTAGCAGGCACCTGGGCCTTCGCCTGCTTATCTTACTTCATCGTTTCAGCTATTCTGCGAAGTGATTTGTTTCTTAGGTGCTGGGGATGGAGCCCAGGGTCTCTGTACCCTTTGTACCACCCACCCCCCTTTTATTGATATAGGATCTAACTGTGTTGCCTCTGGTGTCCTCAAACTGCTGGGCTCAAGCAATCCTCCTGTCTCAGCCTCCTCAATAGATGGGACCACAGGTGCATGCCACTGTGCCCAGCTGAGGTGGGGATTCTTATGCTCATTTGACAGATGAAGAAACTGAGGCTCAAATCCTGACTGCTCTTCCTGTAAAGCTGAGACATCAGGGCTGGGGATTTAGCTCAGCGGCACAGCACCTGCCTGGCAATCGCAAGGTCATGAGTTTGATTCCTGGTACCAGGGGGGGAAAAAAAAAAGCTGAGACACAGTGTCACCATGCCTGTTGATTTGCACCTTGGGGAAGTGGCTGCTGTAATAGAAATATGTTATCTACAAAAGAATTGGAGGGGTTGGGGATTTAGTTCAGCGGCACAGAGCCTGTCTGGCAAGCGCAAGGTCATGAGTTCAATTCCCGGTACTGGAAAACAAACAAACAAAAAAACCAAGAATTGGAGCCACAGATTTCTATCAGAGCTGACCACAGATCATAAGATCATAAGTACCCAGACCCTCCACCAAGGAATCCAGCACTAACTAGTACATGCCAGAGAAGACCTGGGCACCAGGATCTCAGTGGTGGTGGTGGCAGGGCAGCCATCTGGCTCCTCGTCCAGGCCGAGGGACTTTGGCCTCACCAGTTGGTCTCACTGGGCCTAATGTCACTGACATTTTACCTGTCCTAAAAACATTAAATAAGGGAGTGACTAAGAAACAGGCCATAGACAAAAGTCTCAACATACCCGACCGAGACCTGCAACTACCCCCAGGTGAGGAGAAACACGGACGGGCTATGGGAACTGGGCACCCTACTTGCTAGATCAAAACTTTCCCTTGCTCTCCTTCTCCGTCACCAAAGGAAGCCTCCAGACACCCTTTCCAATTGGTGATGACAAGACGCAAGGCACAGGGCCTAGAAACTTTGCCACACCTGCAGAAATATCTGAGACCTGAAAAAAAAAAACCAATTGACTCCAAAAGTGCAGGAAAGAAACTGTGCCATGAAAATCAAGAATTCATTTTAAAAGAAACACTTAAAAGTTCCTTAAAACCTGTAATCCCAGCACTCAGGAGGCTGAGGCAGGAGGACCGTTGTGAGTACCAGGTCAGCCTAGGCTACACAGTGTGAGTTCAAGGCCAGCCTGAACTACAGAGTGAGACCTTGTCTCAAAGCAAACACAAAAACAAAAAAAAAATTCACTAAAGCCATATACGATATGGAATCATTTTACTATGATTTGTGCTTGGGAAAACTCCCAAAGTCATTCCTAGGACATAAGGAAGGCTTAAAGTGGCTAGAGGTGAGCTCACAGGTGGTCAGAGAAAGATAAAGGCACCTATCATTTATTCAGCACCTACTGAATGCCAAGTATTGCACCAAGCCCTGTATCCGTGCAGTACAGTGACAAAGCTGTGAAATACTTTGTATCATCCCTAAGAAACACTGGGGCATTTATTACTGCTCTTCTGTGTTCCCAGGACTCTTGCCAAGTCAAGTGAACTTTCTGAGTGGACAGAACCAGAAGGTTCTTTTTGGTGGGGGTTTCTTTCTGAGGCAGGGTCTCCCTATGCAGTTCAGGCTGGCCTTGAGCTCACTTTGTAGCTCAGGCTGGTCTCAAACTCGAGATGATCCTCCTGCCTCAGCCTCCCAAGTGCTGGGGTTACAGGCGTGTGCCACCATACCCAGCCCAGAACCAGAAAGTTCTAACAAGTATTATCCGAGGAGCACCAGGAACTGGTGCTGGCATTATCTGTAGGAGCCAATTTCCTGCCAGTACCCTAAGTCCACTGCCCCTTGGGTTGGTCACACAAGGAAAAAGAGCAAAGGATGGTGCTGCTCTGTCCTTTAGATTATAAACCGCACCCTGCAATGACTGAGTAGAAGAGAGCACCACGGAGCCGCTGGACCCTGCCCTTCCTGGCAATAGCTGGCCTTGCGCATCCTCAGCGGGCCTCCCAAGAGGTGCTGTTGTTAGGTGTTCGCCCCCTGGGTTTGCTGAGCAAAGCTGTTGTACAGGAAGTGTCCGCCAAGCATTCGGCCAAGCGGCGCTGTTTCGGTCACACACTGGGTGAGATCTGCACGTGCACTGTCGCTCAGCACTTGCCCTCTGTGTGATCTTCTGAGAGGCGCTTTTGGACCCAAACATGCTCTTGGGGACAGCTCCATTGCCAGTGAGTCCTAACTCTATCCTTCCCTGTTAGAAGTCTTCATGATCCCCACCTCTCACAAGCCATCCTTGGATATTTTCTTTGGTCTCTTGGCAACCTGCTCCCCTGCCCCAGAACAACTAGGCTGCGAACGAGACCTACATTCTCCAGGTGTGCTGGTTTTACAGCAGCAGACCTGGCATTCACATTGTGCCAGAGCAGAAATTATGGCAGTGTGCTTTACTCTGCCATTGATAGGCAGTGTGGCCTTGGAGAACGATAGTCCCTCTTCTGTTCGTCCCTTAAGCATTTATAGCACTGTACTTTGCACACGCATGATCTCAGCGAGCTACCATGGTGTCACAAGCACTTACCTCGGCTCCTATTGTCTCTGTTTTCTAGACAGTGAAAGACAGGCTCAGGGTCATATCAGAATTCAAAGGCAGAACCAGCAGAAGACCTAGGTTTCCTGGCTTGAAGCAGAAAGGACATGCATGTATTTTGGCCTCAGAGAAATCTTTTGAGTCATGGCTCTTCCATACAGGCAATTGCCAGTTGATTTTTTTTTTTTTAAGACAGCGTCTCACTATGCAGTTCAGGTTGGCCTTGAACTCACTGTGTAGCCCAGGTTGGCCTCGAACTGATGGCAATCTTCCTGCCTCAGCCTCCAAGTGCTGGGATTCCTAGTGTGCGCCACGATGCCTGGCTAGCAATTGCAGCTTAAGCAAGGAATTCCCCTGGCTAAGCCTCAGTTTCCTCGTCTATAAAGTGAGAGAGACCCACAGCAAACAGATGTCTGTGTGGATAAAAGTTCTCTCTTATGGGGCACCAGGAGGTGAGGGGAGCAGGCCAACCTGGACTCCTCCCCTGGGCTACTCCACCCTTTGGGCTTCAGTTTATCTTGTCTTCTCCTCTCGATCTCTATCTCCGCTGGAGGCGGAAGATAAGCGCACTGAACCGTGTGTCTGAGGCTCTCCCAGTTCTGCCTCGCAATTCCAAGACTCCTGTCATCACTGTAGATAATCCACACCGCAAAGCCATCTCCTTCCCCGGCTCAGCCCTTTGCTGCTGATGCTCAGCAAGGATCACAAAGCACCCTGACTGTAGTTCCTCCTCTGCAAGCGAGGGGGCTCTCGAAGACATGGGGTTCCCTTGTTAAACCCAACATGTACCCCTAAGAGCTCCCCATTAGGAGCTTGTTTGTTTGTTTTGTTTGAGGCAGGGTCTCACTTTATAGTCCAGGCCGGCCCCCGTTTGTAACCCTCCTGCTTCAGCTTTCCCAGCGGCGGGACCACCAGCCTGCTCCAAGCGGGGCGCTACTGAGGAGGCAGCAGTGACATCACCATTCCCAGGCTAAACAAGAAGCAGAACTGGAGCTCCCCTCCAGTGGCCGGTCTCCCTCAGCCCCGCCCAGCATTAGGGGGCTGGCTTTTCTACCGTGCTGACCCACTGGAAAAACCTGTCTGTTTTTCTGCCATAGGAAGCCAAGGAGTATGTGGCGAGTGTAGGGCAGCATTTGTGTGGGAGGAGAAGCCAAGAAGTTGGCGCCCCTCCTCAGCTCCTGGCTACAGAAGCTGGAGGTCAAAGGCAGCTTTATGCAAAGCAGGGATGGCCGCTGGCTGATTGGTGTCTGTACTTCTGGAGGACCTGGGATCTGAAAAAACTTATAGGTACTGTGGAATGCTTTTTAAATGCTTTTGTTTTAAAATTATACGTGGAATGTGGGGCATGGTGGAAGGCCGGGCGTGGTGGCGCACGCCTGTAATCCCAGCACTCAGAAGGCTGAGGCAGGAGGATCATTGCGAGTTCGGGACCAGCCTAGGCTACAAAGTGCATTCAAGGCCAGCCTGAACTGCATAGCGAGACCCTGTCTCAAAAAGACAAAAAAATAAAGAAATAAGTAAAGTTATACGTGGAAGATGTACATCCCAGCAGGTCTGGAGAAAAGACAGTATCTGTAAAGCTCACCTTCCTGAGGACATATGCAAGAGCATGAAGCTTATAGCTGCTCAGCATAGACTTTTTCCTGTCACTTCTTCACTACAGGATCTTGGGCAGATGTTTGTGCCCTGAGCCTCATTTTCCTCATCTGCAAAATGGACCTAATGATAACCTACTTTACAAGGGCTGTCAGATCAAATGGACTTGGGTGCTCCCGTAGTCCTAGGTATTCATGAAACTGAGCTAGGAGGCTCACTTGACCCCAGGAGTCCAAGACTAGCCCAGACCACACAGGAAGACCATATCGTAAGAAAGAAAAAAAAACAAAACTTTTTCTCTTACATTTTTTTTTCCCTTACATTTTTCAAAACAAGCTTTAAAAGGACAGCATACGTCAAGCACTCAGGCTCACTGTGAGTAAGTATGTGGAAGCTCCTCGTGCTATTTGCCATAGTGGTTTGTTTTTAACAGCACTATATTATAGACAGAGTGTATTTAGACAGCCTAGGTTCCTGTCCAGACTCAGACACTTACTAGATGTGTAACCTTGAGCTAATTACTCCTGTGACGTTCAGTTTATAAAATGGGAATGACAATGCTTCACAAGGCTGTTGTAAGAGTGCTATGTAGAGCCAGGCGTGGTGGCACACTCCTGTAATCCTAGCACTCAGGAGGCTGAGGCAGGAGGATTGTTGCAAGTTCGAGGCCAGCCTGCGCTGCAAAATGAGTTCAAGTTCAGCCTGAACTGCAGAGCAAAACCCTGTCTCAAAAAGACCAAAAAAAAAAAAAGTGCTATGTAAAAATAATTTATGCAGAAATCTTAGCAGCGCCTGGCACAGTATAAGTCCTTAGAAAATGTTACTTACTGTTTTTAAGTTTGCTGTGTTGAAACAAAGTCTTGACACTTCTCCACCAGACGGTTGTGTCATAATCTATTCAGCTACTCCATTCTTGTTAGCAACTTTTCATAACATAATGCCAGGAACATCTTTTTGTATTTGAGGAGAAGGGTGAGTTTTTAAACTCAGAGACTCTGGTCTGACCTGGAGGTACCCATTGGCATTTGGATTTCTAAGAAAACATATTTTTAAGGGGCTGGAAGATTCTTTCAATTATTCCCAAGCAACCAGCCAGACTGGCAAAGCGGGACCCCAGCGGGGACCTGGGGTGTCTGTCTCCAGGGTGGCACAGGGCTTCCGTTCTCAGCCTCTCGAGCCAGTCGCCCTCACAGGGACTGGCGCAGTCCTCTCAGGGCTTGTCCCAGAGGTGACCTCTCGCTTTGAGCCGCAGGGTCTGCGTCCTTCCCGGGCATTCCGCTCTGGGCTCCTGGCTTCGGGGATGCCCGGCCATACCCGCAGAGCGTTTGCCCAGGGGTAGTGTGTGAGAAAGGCGATCGATCAGAGGAGCTTCTGAAGGGCCACTGCCCCAGACTCCGGCCAGAGAACTGAGCCCCTTCTTCTGCCTCGGCGGAAGACAGCTGTCTCCTCGCTGCTGAAACTGCAAACCTTGGACTCCCGCTGATTCGTCCTTTTCTAACAGCCTCAGCCGGCCACACATCTTGTTCAGATCCGAGCATTTCCCACAGGCCTGCTCCAGCTGCCCGGCTCCCGGGTCCCTCCTCTCCTACTGCACACCGGCGGGAGCCTCCTCGCTGGTTTTGCAGCTCGTCCTCCAGCAGGGTGACCACCCCTGCCAGTCCGCGGGGCCTGCCGGAGAGCCCGAGGCACGGACTTCCCACGCTGAGAGTCGGCAAGTCCCAGCTGAGCCTGGAGGAGCTGGTCACCCTCCGTTGGCCATAGTAGGCCTCTTCTCAGGGCAGCAGCTCAAATCAGAGCACGTGATGGCTCTGCCCAAAACCGCGAAGGATGGAAGCTGCCCTTTCGCTCTGAGCAGCGGCCTGAGCCGCCTCCGAGCTGGAGCCGCCCCGCCCGTCCTGCCGCGGCCCGATCCTCCAGGCCCTCCGCTCGGCCGCGCCGGTTCCCTTGCTGCCCCGGGGCCTGTGCGTCCAAGGCTCGAGCCCTTCCGTCCTCTCCCGGAGCGATCTCCTGACACCCACACCCCGCGCTCTCCCCTAGGCCTCTCAACTTACTGAAACGCCCCCAGCGCCTCTCTGACCACCCAGGGCGTGCCTCCTCCCCGCGCCCCCTGCTTCCCTATTCTACTTTCTCATTTTCTCTAACACTTACCTCCTGGGATACTGCATTCACTTGTGTCGATTTTTTTTATGTCTCTCCCCTGGTGAGGGACTGTGTTTGCTCTGCCTTCTTCCTAAGTGCTAGAATAATGCCCGGTGCAGAGAAGACCCCTAACCGATGTTGTGTGTGTGTGGTGGGGCTAGAAGCCAGGGCTTCATGTGGTTTACCACTAATGCCACTGAGCTGTGCCCTTAACCTTCCACCAATGCTTTCTAAATAAGTTTATCAATCTGCCGTGCCGCCTGCCGCCTCTGCACACTGGCTGACTCTTGGGTACCAAGCCCTTAGACAGCCGGTGTCCTGCCCCCGGCCAGCGCTCACCCCTCTCTGTTTGCGGGCTCCACAGCACCCTCTGCGGTGGTGGCCGCCCGGCTGAGCGTCGTTCCCTGCGTCCCCGCCTCGCGGTTTTCAGCAGCGCTTTCTGTGAGCAGCTGGCCGCAGCCCGGCCGGAGTGCACAGCCCGAAACAAAGCCATCAGGTAGCCCTGCCCGCCTACCTGGCGCGGCGCTGGAGACTCCGCAGACGGCCAGGAAAATCGGCCACAGCAGCGGCCTCATCCTCGGGGCGCCCCTCCCGGCAGCCATCTGTCCTCTGGAGCCGTTCCTCCCTCTGCGCCGCAGGTTTTGGAAGGAGTTGCTGCCGGCCACGTGCCTGAGCGGGACTTCCTGCTACCTATGCGCCAAGCCGGCTCCCCTGGCTTCTCTCCCTCTCCCAGCAGGGTGTGAGCGGCGCGGGGCCGCCGAGAGGTCACCGGGCAGGGCGCTGGCAGCAGACCTTTGCACTCTTCCGCGCGAGCAGCACCTGCCTCCCCAGGTGCTGCCTGTTAGAAAAAGAGCCTTTCTCTTTTTGGCATATGTATGGAAAGAGTATGGACAGGGTGATCTGATCTCTGTACTTTGCTTCAAAATAATCTGGCAGGGGGCTGAGGTCTGACTCAGTAGTAAAGCACTTGTCTGGCATGTGTCAGTCCTTGGGTTTGACTCACTGCACCATCAAAATAAACAGGGGCCCTGGGATATAGCTCAGTGGTATAAGCGCCTGCCTGGCAAGCGCAAGGTCCTGAGTCCGATTCCTGGTACCCAAAAACAAAACAAAACAAAACATAAAAATAAACAAATATAAATCATCCCGTAGGCTTGGGGGTGTCTCAATCCAACCAGCAACTGCGGTCTCCAGGAAACCCACGTACCTCAGCCATGGAGAGGCAAGTATCGTCCACTTCCCGGCTTCCTGTAGGAAATGGCTGGCCTTGACCATGCAAGGAACTTAACTGGTCCTGTGAGATTCTCAAACACGAATGAACCAAATCTTGGAGTCACTCACTCATTCATGCCAAGAAACACACAGCCGGGAGCAGGTGGGACCCAGCGACGGGCCCTTAAAGAGGCACAATAAGCCACTGGTTTGAGGCTGGGGATTTAGCTCAGCGGCACAGCACCTGCCCGGCAAGCGCAAGATCGTGAGTTTGATTCCCGGTACCAGAAAAAAAACAGGAAAAAAAAAAAAAAAAGCCACTGGCTTGCAGCCCAGCGTGTTGGGTGAGATGAGCATTATGGAGGAATCTGGCTCAGCCTGAGGAAGAGAAGAGGCTGCCGGGAGGAGGTGACTCAGGTCCAGTCCCACATGTGTACCTGTGCTTGCACACCTGCATGATGCTAGAGTAATCTCACGCGGGGCAAGCACTCCACCACTGACCCGCTTCGTATTCACGTATGAGACAGCAAACAGGAAAACCAGGGACAAGGGTGTCCCAGGCAAAAGCAGCAGCACCCAGTGAGGCAGAGATGCCGAAGCCTCCCAGGACTGATGTCAGAGGGCGCTGGGCGTGGGCTCTCCGCACGGAAAGAGGCAGGAACCAGGCTGCATTCACTCATGTGCGCTCAGAGCTGTGCCGGGCCATGGAACTGTCTTAACTAGGGACAAGGCACAAATTTGCATTTTATTTTATTTTATTTTTATTTTTTTATTTTTATTTTTTCTGGTACCGGGAATCGAACTCATGACCTTGCACTTGCCAGGCAGGCCCTGTGCCGCTGAGCTAAATCCCCAGGCCCCACAAATTTGCATTTTAGAGGAATGGCCTGGACTCCCCGGAAGATGGCTTTTTGGAGAGCCTGAGGCAGAAGAGTTGTTTTAATCCATTTTGTGCCTTGGCCCATTATCCAAAAGAGTGGGTAATTGATGGAGAATAGAAATTTATCAGCTCCTGGTGGCAGCTGGGAAGTCTGAGGTCCAGGCACTGACCAGTTTGGTGTCTGGCGATGCCACTCTTCCAGGATGGTACTTTACACACTGCATCCCCTGTTGGCAAGAAAGGGCGACTCCTTGCATGTCAGAAGGCTGAGAGCCAGGCACAAAAGCATTAATGCCACCTTCCAAAGGGCCCACCACAAAGACAACCAAGCTTTTTGTTTGTTTTTTGTTTTGTTTTGTTCTTTGTTGTTTTTTTTTTTTCAGACAGGGCCTCGCTGCATAGTTCAGGCTGGCCTTGACCTCATTATGTAGCCCAGGTTGGCCTTGAACTTGCAGCAATCCTCCTGCCTCAGCCTCCCGAGAGCTGGCTAGTTAATTTTCTTGCTGTATTTCTTTTCAGTGCTTGGGTTTGAACCCAAGCTCTGGTGTGTGTGCAAGGCAAGTGCCCCCTTGCCACCAGCTGGTAGGAATGTTTAGCCGTGGGGAAGGTGGGAATCAGAGCCTGCTGATCATCACCGTTTCTCACCCCCCTTTCAGAACCCTGTAAAGGTCCTTGTACGGGTTTCTAGGCTGTTACCCATTGGCTGAGGGTCACGGTCAATTCATAAAGAAATTATAAACCGACCAAGGGCAGCTCTTGTGGCATTAACCTGCTGCAGAGGCCGGGATACAGCTCAGCGCCGCAGCACCTGCCTGGCAAGCGGAAGGTCTTGAGTTTGATTCCTGGTACTACCCCCCCACAAAAAACCACTAAAAGTTTTGAGCGGCAGCAGCTATCCGCTCTTGGTGTTGGTAGCTCTGCTCCCCACTCAGACAGCAGCTACTGGAAGCCCCAGGAACTGTTCTGGCCCTGGAGATGGTAGCTCAGAAGTTCTCTGGTGCTCCCCAACATTCCCTGCTGCTCCCCACGGCCAGAGCCATCAGCACCAGCTGCTGGTACTTTTGGCACAGGCAGCCTTTGGTGCCACCGGCTGTAAGTGTACCAGCTTGGCCTGCATGCTCTACTTCAGATAAAAATCATGAACAGGCAAAATGGCATCAAAACAGGCTTTCCGCCACATGTGAAGTTATATGCCTGTAACCCTAGCACTCTCAGAGGCTGAGGCAGGAGGGCTGCAAGTTCAAGTACCACATGGGCATTTGAGCAAGAAAAGGACTGAGGGTGTAGCTCAGTGCAAATCCCCAGTACCATGAAAGGGGGCAGAGGCTGTGTTAGGCCTTACGCTATAGCGTAAGGAGAAATAGCACATGGACCCAGCCCACTAGTCTGTACGGAGGCTGCTTGCACGGGAATCAAGGTGCGCTTGCACATGGGCAGCATCAGACTTTCTGTCTGATCACAGGTAGAGTGTGAGCCCCCTCCAAGGCCTGACAGAGGAAGGCTACAGAGGGCAGAGTCATCTGGAATAGGGGGCAGCAAGGCCTGCTGCAGCCCAAGCAGGACCTGGGGCATCTGAGGCAGCCAAGCTGACGGCAAGGCATCTGCAGAAGAAAAATAAAAAGTGAAAGAGCCTTTCTCTCAGGTCTCACTACCCCTGAGCTGTACTTCCAGCCCTGGATCTTTTTTAAACCTTGTTCTACGCAGGTAGCAAAGCTCCCTAATGTAGAAAAGAATGTGGCAGGGTGTCATCCTGGGAGAGAGCCGCCTCAGGGCTTTGTCCTCTCATCCCCTAGAGAGGGTAGTGAAGGTGGGGAAGGGGCACCCGTAAGAGAGGGGAGCTGGCCAGTCCAGGGCAGCAGAGAGAGGCAACCGGGTGTTAAAACACCGTGTCAGACAGCTGCTAGCACCTCCTCAGACAGGAGGTCCTTGGACAGTGACTTGGGTTCAGTAAACATTGGATGTCTGTTTGGTTCCAGGCCCTGGGGAACACTGTAGTGAACCATAAAAGCTTCTGCCCTTGTGGAGCTTACATTCAGCAGGACAGACCTCACCTAGACGAACCAGTACAGCTGGGCACAGCTGGGCACAGCTGCAGCAGAGTGTGTCACTAGGAACAGCACAGGCTCAGCCTGTGAGTGTGTCCACAGTGGCCACAAACCACCACCGACTACAGCCCCTTCTTTGTTCGAGGCCCTGAAGCATCCCAAGGAGCAGGAGGGCATCAAAATAACCATCACGCCAGGCGTGGGGGCTGGTGGCACCTGCTTATAACCTCGGCACTTGGGAGGCTGAGGCAGAAGGATTGCCGTGAGCTTAAGGCCAGCCTGGACTACATAGTGAGTTCAAGGCCAGGCTGAACTCCATAGCGAGACTAAGCCATCTGAGCAGGCGCCAAAGTCCCATTCAGCTTCTGGCTAGATGTGGGGAGGTTTCTTTTAAAAACCTCAGCTTTTGATCAGTGTCCCAAAAAAGCTCTATCACCATCGCCACCACTAGGGCCATGGGGGATCTTTGTGCAAGAGAAAATGGCACTGCTCCCCACCCCCCCAGCTTTCACATTCGTTTTGGGCCCAGCCCTTTTGGTCCTATGACTGCAGCAGCGCTTATCAGAGGAACACCCTGGCAGCAGAGCACTTGAGGGTGTGGGGCAGGGAGCCCTCAGGTACCAATGACCTTCGCCCATTCCTGTCCTCAGGGCCTCTGGGAAGCCAGGTCTCTGCTCTGTTGGATCCGGGGTTTAAGTCCACAGAGAGCTCCGTCCATGAGGCGAGGAATAGTCACCACAGGCTCTACTGCAGACACGTTGCTCTTTGCCCTCGCCCATTCCTTCAACAAATATATATTAGGCAGTTTCCCTGTGCCACTGCGACAAGTGCTGGTGAGATGATAAACAAAAGCAGTTTCTGAGCCGGGTGTGGTGGCGCATGCCTGTAATCCCAGCACTCGGGAGGCTGAGGCAGGAGGATCGTTGCAAGTTTGAGACCAGCCTGGGCTACAAAGTGAGCTCAAGGCCAGCCTGAACTGCACAGCGAGACCCTGTCTCAAAAAGACAAAAACAAACAAAAAACAAAAGCAGTTTCTGGTTTAGTGGGAGAAATAGGCTTTAGACAGAGTCATACAGAGAAATGGAAAATTATGACCATATTGGTGCCCAATTTGGATGCCACTCTGAGGATTCTGAACTTTCTCTTTCCTATAGGCCCTAGGGAGCCACTGAAGGTTTTGGAACAACACAATGAAAAGATCATAAAATAATGACTCAAATGTTTCAGTTTGCAGCAGCAATGACTGATCCAAAAGAGTAAAGGTCTAATAACGACACTTGTAAGGCATTTGTCAAGTGGCTGATGGCTCAAAAGCTTTCCAGAGCCAAGTGTGGTGGTGCATATCTGTAATTCCAGCTGCTTGGGAGGCTGAGGCAGGAGGATGGCAAGCTCAAGGCAAGCCTGGGCAACTTGTAAGACACTGTATTTTTTTTTATAAAATCTAAGAGGGAAGGGCCCGGGATATAGCTCAGTGGCACAAGCGCCTGCCTGGCAAGCACAAGGTCCCGAGTTCGATTCCCAGTACCAAAAAAAAAAAAAAAGAAAAATCTAAGAGGGAATTCCTGAAGTTGCCCACATCTGACAAACCGGAAATAGTCAAATATGGGCTAAGGAAGTGGCTTCTGCTCCTGGGTCCTCGTCTACTGCTCCTCACACCCAGAGTCAAACCCAGAGTCAGTTCTGGGTAAGCACAGCTCTTGGTACTCGTGTATTTTTTTTTTTAAATAATGTATGGTGGAGCAAATACAATTGACCAGAGGAATAAAAGAAAATAATGACCTGATAATCAAAAACCCACCCCTTTATTTTGACCTCTGCTTTATCTGTCCTCCCCTCCCACACCTTTGCTGGGGTTTGGGCCAACATCCTTGCTACCCTGAACTGCTAATCCAGCCTCCCAACAGACCTCCGTGCCCCAGGCTCAGGCAATCCCTGGCTTCTCTGCGCTCCCTCACTCGGCCAGCAAGATCATAGTAAAACTTGGAGGAAATCTGATAACTCCTCTGCTCTAGAACCTTCAGTGGCTCCCCAAGGCTGTGGGAAGAAGATCAAGGTACTCAGCATAACATCCAGACTGAGCACTATCATCCCTTTTTAGATATTTCTGTTACCATCTGTCCTCTTGAGCACACTTCTTTTCTCTGGAATATTCTTTAAAGGTGCAAAAGCTGGGGATATGTCTCAGTGAGAGAGCACTTGCCTACCATGTGTGAGGCTCTGGGTCCCATCCCCAGCACTATAGAAAAAATTGACAGACAACTCCAACTCCGAGAGGCCTGAAAGTACTGACAAGGGGAGGGAGTGAACCAAAAGGATACACAGGGAAGGATGAAGAAGGTCAGTAGGAGCTGGGTTTAAGAGTCATGCAGGGGGGAGCTGGGGATTTAGCTCAGCGGCACAGCACCTGCCTGGCAAGCAGGAGGTAGTGAGTTCGATTCCCGGTACGCCGGCGGGGGCGGGGAGTCATGCAGGGGAGCTGGGCATGGTGGCACACGCCTATAATCCCAGCACTTGGGAGGCTGAGGCAGGAGGATCATTGTGAGTTCAAGACCAACTTGGGCTACAAAGTGAGCTCAAGGCTGGCCTGAACTGCATAGTGGGACCCTGTCTCAAAAAGACAAAAAAAAAGAGTCATGCTGGGGCCAGGCGTGTTGGTGCACACCTGAATCCCAGCACTTGGGAGGCTGAGGCAGGAGGATCACCAAGAGTTGGAGGCCAGCCTGGACTATATAACAAGACCCTCTCTCTAAAAATAAAAGAGTCACACAGGGCTTGGTTTGGTCCTGACTCCTCTTTTTAGTAGCTCTGTGCCCTCAGGCTGAGTCAGCTGCATCCCTGGCCACTGCATCTCTCTCGAATGTCACCAGAGCAAGAAGACAGAGGACTCGTCCCAGTGGGCTGGGTCTCAAAAAAGAGGGCACAGAGTACTAAAAAGAGGAGTCAGGACCAAACCAAGCCCTGTGTGACTCTTTTATTTTTAGAGAGAGGGTCTTGTTATATAGTCCAGGCTGGCCTCCAACTCTTGGTGATCCTCCTGCCTCAGCCTCCCAAGTGCTTTGAAACTCTCCAAATATTCAAATGTTCGCTCACCTTTGAGACACATCCATACATTTACAAACAAATGTGAAAAATAAATGATAGATCTATTTTGGTTGGATTTTTTTTTTTTGTCTTTTTTTTTTGAGACTGGTACCTCAGCCTCCCAAGTATTCTGTTAAAGAATAAAAAGCTGACAAACAATGGGTAGAAGTTACGGTGACAGGCGCATGTTAAAATTTCTGATTTGTTCAGTTTGCCTCTTGATCCTGTCCCTGCCCTATCAACAATAATTTGGAAGTAAGTATTAAATAATTAAGTTGGTACATGCAATGGATAACTGCATGAGAACTGTTATCTAGGAGCTCTTGATTTTAGAGGGGAGTTTCCATTGTTCGCCCCTAAGGTGAGCATACAAGGAAAATAACTTCACACAAGACAATCACCTTTTTATATCAATTATAGTGAAAGGAAACAAAATTAGCTGAAATAGGTTGTATACATCCTCAACTGATTTTTTTTTAAAAAAATCATTTTCTCAAGTCAAAGTGATGATGTATGGAATCTTCTGTTTGAAATAGCTAGAATTTTAAAAGTATAGCTTTCAATTTGCTCTAAGTGATCAGTGTAATAAAGCATGTCTCTGTAATACTTTTTTTTTTAAAAATCTGAGACAGGGTCTCACTATGTCATTCAGGCTGGCCTTGAACTCACTATGTAGCCCAGGCTGGCCTCGAACTTGCAGCAATCCTCCTGCCTCAGCCTCCTGAGTGCTGGGGTCACAGGCACGTGCTACCACACCCAGCTGTTTCTGTAATACAAAGAGTAACCTTCCAAGCTCACCAGTTATAAAAATATTATCCAACAGGAAAATGTTAGAAAGTAGAGTAATAACACGTTTCTATGTGAAGCGCCTGGGTCCATAACAGTGGGTGTAAACTGAGCAAAGTGTCTACACTGATATCCATCCAGCTCCTCAAACACTCCACTACGTACTTGATATTCCTTCCTGTTTATGATAATCTGAAACATTGTTAACAAAGTTCACATAGATCCTCTGATCATTTGTGAAGAGACCATTCAGGATCAGCCTTTTGATGAGTTAAATTCTTCCCAGCGATGAAAAGCATCCAGTTCTTTTAATACATATCTTTCAATTACTTGCCTAAATTTGATTATCAGTACAGGATTCACCACCACACAAACAGGACAAGTGACCCTGGTGGAGCGCACTACAGCGTATGATGGCGGCCTCTCTGGAAGGGTGACGGTGTCCAGACTCGATTCGCTGCTGACGGTGCTGTCCTCCTGCCATGTGCTCCTCTTTGGGCCTCTTCACAGCTGCTGTTCCCACCTCCGTCCCTTTGCACAGTGGGGCCACAGCCTGTTCTGGTTTGGGGAAGGTGCCTTATACTGTGGATGGGAACAGTCCCTAAAAACTCATTCTGTTTTTTTAGCCGCTGCTTCTTTTGTAGCCCCAAATCTCTCTCTCTCTCTCTCTCTCTCTCTCTCTCTCTCTCTCTCTCTCTGTGTGTGTGTGTGTGTGTGTGTGTGTGTGTGTTTCTTTTTGAGACAGGGTTTCACTATGCAGTTCAACTAACACTAACTAGCATGGTATCCCAGGCTGGCCTCAAACTTCCAAAAATCCTCCTGTCTCAGCCTCCGGAGTGCTGGGAGTGCTGGGATTTCAGGCATGTGCCACCATGCCCGGCCTGTAGCCCCAAATCTTTTATTGCCCTTTTCATCATAAATATTCTTGGTAACGCTGCGTGTGGTGGTGCGTACCTGTAATCCCAGCAGTCCAGAGGCTGAGGCAGGAGGATTGCTTTGATTTCAAACCCAGCCTGGACTACACAGTGAGTTCAGGACCAGCCTGAACTACACAGTGAGACCCTGTCTCAAAACACAAAAATAAAAACAAAAATATTGTTGGTAGTACCCTTATAATGTCACAAAGTGGATTTAACTGAATCTGAGAACTTTTTTAGATCTTCCTTCATAGCTTCTTTAGCCTGCTTAATTTTTTCCTTTATGATGCCGCACAAACTCTGGTAGAATTCTTCATGGCAGCAGAAGTGTCCTTATCCTCTGACTTGCTCTGAGCCCTGTGGCTCCCTCTGCCCACTTTCTGCTCTTCGGTGTCTGGTTTTCCATGCTGGTCCTTTGCTCCAATGTACAGTAAGTCAGGAAGGATTTGTTCCCAAATCCAACAAAGTGAATCTTATACACTTTTGGTACAAACATACAATGTAAAGAATAAAAAAATCAAATACGCACACACAAATACTGTAAATAAACATTTTTTTTCGTACAGGAAGTTGAACTCAGGACTTTGCACTAGCCAGGCAGGTGCTGTGCCACTGAGCTATATCCCCAGCCCACTATTTTTACTTTTACAGTAAAAATAGTAAAAAGAAAAATAAATAAAAGTAAAAAAAAAATAGTAAAAAGATTTTACATCGACATGGCGGACTTCACGTCCCCATGATCTTGTCCTTGTTCTTTACAATTTTGTGAATAGTTGAACATTCATGTTATAAGAAAAAGCAAGCCGGGCATGGTGACACATGTCTGTAATCCCAGCACTCAGGAGGCTGAGGCAGGAGGACTGCCACAAGTTCGAGGCCAGCCTAGGCTATGTAGTGAGTTCAAGGCCAGCCAGGACTACAGAGTGAGATCCTGTCTCAAAAACAACAACCATCACCACAACAACAAAACAGAACTATAGGGGCACATGTGAAAAAAATCAGTAAAATTCAATATGGATCAAATTTGAGTGACGAATTAAATCCTCATTGTGACGTTTGCCTAGAAAAAACATTATTGTACATAAAAATGATTTCAGCAAAACTTAAAACGGGAAAAACGAGGATTATTTAAATTGCACTGTACAGAATATTGAATAGAAAATTAAGTCTAAGTGAAAATTCATCAATTTGGGGACTGTTCTAATTGGTGGCAAAAATGGCATTGGAAGCTAAAATGGCAGGTCAAAATCAGGAGACCCTCAGGAGGCTGAGGCAGGAGGGTTGCTGTGAGTTTGAGGCCAGCCTGAGCTACAGATATAGTTCAAGACCAGCCTGAACTGGTCTGTAAAAAAAAAGAGTTGGAGGCCAACCTGGGCCATGTAGTGAGTTCATGACACATTGGACTATAATACAGCCAGATCCTGTCTCAAAATAAATAAGTAAATAGATTTTAAAAAAGAAAGGAAAAACCAACAATAAATATTAACCATCACACTGAGTGAAAACCAGAATGGGTTTTTATTTCCCTTGCTCTTTAAATAATATTTTTAAATTGTGGTAAAATGTACACAAGAGAACAATTACCATTTTAATTGTTTAAGTGTCCAGATGAGAGCTGGGGAAGTAGCTCAGTGGCAGAACGCCTGCTTAGCAAGCACAAGGCCTGAGGCTCAATCCCCAGTACTGTACGGAAAAAAGAAAAAGTACATCTTTCAGTGGCATTAGATACCTGTGTCACCTAGTGCACACTTCCTGCCCCAGACTTTTCATCTTCTTATGCTGAAACTCTTTCCTCAAACTTTGCCATTCTACCCTCCTCGTGCCCTAGCAATCATTCTCCTTTGTATCAATTTGATTATTCTAGATACCAAATATAAGCAGAATCACATTGTTTATTCTTTTGTGAGTGGCTTACTCCACGAAGCACACTTTTTTTGAGGTTCATCCATGTTGTAGCATGTGTAGAACTTTCCCCCCTTTATAAGTCTCACATACAATAACAAAATTTCTATACCTCAAGTGTTTATCCATTCTGTTGACGGACATGGGTTACTTTTACCTTTTGGTTTTTGTGAATAATGCTGCTATACCATGGGTATACAAACGTGTTTGAGCCAGGCGTGGTGGCACAGCCCTGTAATCCCAGCACTCGGGAGGCTGAGGCAGGAGGATCGTTGCAAGTTTGAGACCAGCCTGGGCTACAAAGTGAGCTCAAGGCCAGCCTGAACTGCATAGGGAGATTCTGTCTCAACAAAAAAGACAAAAAACAAAACATGGGGCTGGGGATTTAGCTCAGTGGCAAAGCGCCTGCCTGGCAAGTGCTAGGTCATGAGTTTGGTTCCCCGTACCGGAGAAAAAACAAAACAAAACAAAACAAAAAACATGTTTGAGCTCCTGCTTGCTTTCTTTCTTTCTTTCTTTCTTTCTTTCTTTCTTTCTTTCTTTCTTTCTTTCTTTTTTGTTCTGGGGATTGAGCCCAAGCCTTCATACTGAGGTACATTGAAGCCTTTTCATTTTTTATTTTGAGACATGGTCTCACTAAATCACTAAATTGCCCAGACAGGGTTTGAACATGCAACTCTCTTGCCTCAGCCTCCCAGAGTGATAGGATTAGAAGCCTCTGCCACCATGCTTAGCTCCAATTCTTTTTGGCATATACTCACAATAGACTTGCTGAGTCATATGATAATTCTATTTTGAATTTTTCAGGAATCACCATGCTAGTTTGCACAGTGGCTATACAATTTTCAATTCCCACTAAGCTTACAAAGGCTTCCAATTTCTCTAAATTCTCATTAACATTTTGTGTGTGTTTGATTTTTTTTTTCTGGGGATCTACTCCAGAGTTTCACACATGTTACATAAGCACTTCACTACCGAGCTGCATCTCCAGCCCAGCCAGTTGGGTTTGAAAGGATAATTTCTCTTCTCAGTCTTGCCATGTTTTTCTTTTCTTTTCTTTTTTTTTTTTTTTTTTTTTCCGGTACCAGGAATCAAACTCACGACCTTGCGGCTTGCCAGGCAGGCGCTGTGCCGCTAAGCTAGATCCCCAGCCCTCTTCTTCCTATTTCTCAATATCTGTTATACAGTTTGGTCCTTATTTACGCTTTCAGTTTTTCATGCCAGAGAAACAATGTGATATTTACACAAGTGTGTTCAATTTATTTTACTTAAGAGTGTATTCTGAAGGTGCATCTATTTACCTGGAAATGTCTCAAGTTTATCCTGCTTTATGGCTAAGTAGTACTCCATTGTATAAAAAAACTACCTCTTTTTTTTTTTTTTTTTTTTTTTTTTTGTTTTTTTTCCAGTACCGGGAACCAAACTCACGATCTTGCGCTTGCCAGGCAGGTGCTGTGCCGCTGAGCTAAATCCCCAGGCCCCAAACTACCTCTTCTTTATCCATTCACCAGTTGAAGGGCATCTGGGATGTTTCCAAGACTGAACTATTACAACTTTTGCTGCTATCAACATGAGTGTGCATATGTTAC
This sequence comes from Chinchilla lanigera, assembly GCF_000276665.1. Classification (NCBI taxonomy): domain Eukaryota; kingdom Metazoa; phylum Chordata; class Mammalia; order Rodentia; family Chinchillidae; genus Chinchilla; species Chinchilla lanigera. The sequence continues at coordinate 7,103,393 of NW_004955452.1, read as the reverse complement.
TATGGTACAGTGCTTTTCTTTTAGGAAGATACCAAGAGAGAGAATAGCTGGGTAGAATAGAACCTCTAGTTTAAGTTTTTTGAGGAATCTCCACACTGATTTCTGCGGGGGTTGCACCAGTCTACACTCCCACCAACACTGGAGAAGGATTCCTTTTTCCCCACAGCCCTGCCAGCACTTGTTATTGATTTCTTGATGATAGCCATTCTTTCTGCAGTGAGATGGAATCTCAGTGTTATCTTAATCTGCATCTCTCAAATGACCAGTGATGCTGAACATTTTTTCATATATTTATTTGCCGTCTCTACTCCATCTGAGAAGTGTCTTTATTGCAGATGACCACTTTTGGACTGGGTCTTTAAATTTGAGGCATCTGATGTTCTTGAGTTCTTTATATATTCTAGATAGTAGTACTTTGTCTGAGGAACAGCTTTGCCATGGGCTCCTGAGAGCCTTTTGTCTGGGATTATTGTGTGTCCCTACCTGGAGGGACAGATGAAAGAAAGATTTCTTCTACCTGAACTTGAAAAAAGTAAACTTTAACAGATGCGCTTACTATGTCACGCACTAAGTAAATACCAATTATTTTACCACTAAGAACTGAGTTCTCTATTCAATGTATTAGATCATGATGACCTATGTCCAAAAATCTTATTTTGATGTTTTGTACTTTGTGTTACATTTTAAAACATTTTGGTTCTGTTATAATATTTTTTTAAATCTGTTTGAGACACGGTCTCCCTGTGCAGTTCAGGCTGGCCTTGAGCTCATTTTGTAGCCCAGTCTGGTCTCGAACTCACAACGATCCTCCTGCCTCAGCCTTCAAGTGCTGGGATTACAGGCGTGCACCACCACGCCCGGCTTCTGTTTTAATTTTAAATGTTATACTCTTCTCAGTTGAATTTATGACTAGTTCAAACACAGATGAAGTGTATCAATATGTACTTTCATCTTAAATTTTCCAGAATAGTTTTTTATTTTGCAGTACTGGGGATTTAACCCAGGGCCTTCCCACTGAGCTGCATCTCAGCCCTTCCTAGTTTTTTCCCTTCTTTATTTTTACATTAAAAAAAAGTGGTTTTTTGAGACAGGGTCTCCCTTATGGCAATTCGGCCTTGCGCTCATGGCAATTCTGCATCATCTTTTCCATTGTTGGGACTACAGGTGTGGGCTACGAGGGTGGTGGTTTTTTTTTTAACAAACAAGGAAAACTTTATTCAGGATGTTCCTGTCAGAATGAATGGGATGGAGTGGGACCAGGAGTGGCTCTCAGCAGTTCAAGGTGGGGAGAGAAAGAGGAGAGGGAGTGGGGGAAAGAAGGGGAGGAGAGAGGG
>NW_004955452.1:7100714-7101857 GCF_000276665.1 Chinchilla lanigera | reverse complement strand
CCAGGAAGAGCCTGCCTAGCACTCTGGTGCAGGAGGAGCCCACTGGATATCTGGGAGGGGTCCCCCCCTGGACTCTTGCTAAGGCTGAGCCAGCCATCCAAGGTCACAGCCTCGTGATGTCTTAGAGGAGCCTGACAACCTTGTGGTCCAAGGAGCCTCTCTTACCTTGCTAAGGATGTGTCTGCATCACGCCTATCTTTCGGCTTTTTGTGGCATGAGTATCAAGAGCGCCCCCTGCCGCTCTCAGCTCTCAAAGGGTGATCCACAAGCACAGCCGCGGGGAGGATCTCACACAATGAGAAGACCAATCGGCAAGGAGCGCAGGGCTCTGAGTTAGGAGAGCCCTATGTCAGGTAGGATTGACTTATTTTTTCTCCTCCACTCCCCTGTACCGGGAATCGAACTCACGACCTAGCGCTTGCCAGGCAGGCGCTGTGGCAATGAGCTAAATCCCCAGCTCCTATTTTTTCTTTTAATTTTCAGACAGGGTCTTGCTAAACTGCCCAGGCTAGCCTCAAAGTTGCAGTTGTCCTGCCTCAGCCTTCCAGACTTTGGGGATTACAGGCTTGCACCACCACACCCGGCCCACAGTCTTAATTTCACACGTTTTATCATATACATAATAAACACACTCTTACATGTCATACTGTGTATGATTCAAATACTTTAGGCTTAATATACTAATGTCCTCTTGGTATACCTCAAGCTTTGGCCCTTGCCTGGATCTTATTTATATCTCAGTGATTTGGAGGTTTATAGAATTCCAGAATTAGGCTGGAAATATAGCTCAGTGGCACAAGCGCCTGCCTGGCAAGTGCAAGGTCCTGAGTTCGATTCCTGGTACCAACCCCTCCCCCCAAAAAAATCTAGAATTGCAGAATTAGGCATCTGCTACCCAGGAAGATAAGGCAGGAAAATTCCTTGAATCTAGGGTCCAAAGGCAGCCTGGCGGATATCGAGAACCACCCCGCTTAAAACACAAACAATTCCAGAATTATATGACAGAAGTGGCACACAAATAACATCTGGCTGTTACCTTTGTCCTACATAGTTTTTTAGGTTTTAAAAATTTAGTTACTAGCACCTAAAATTCAGAAATTTTAACAATAAAAGAAATAAGTTGGGGCTGGGGATTTAGCTCAG
>NW_004955452.1:7003510-7099089 GCF_000276665.1 Chinchilla lanigera | reverse complement strand
TTGAGACAGGGTCTCGCTGTGCAGTTCAGGCTGGCCGTGAGCTCATTTTGTAGCCCAGGCTGGTCTTGGGCTCCAGAGTGCTGGGATTACAGGCATTCGCCACCACGCCTGGCACTAAGTGGTATTTAAAGCAATGTTATACTCTTTTTTTTTTAGGCAGGGTCTTGCTTTGTAGTTCAAACTGGCCTTGAATTCACTAGGTCACCCAGCCTCGTTGAAACTTGTAATAATCCTCCTGCCTCAGCCTCCCAACTGTTTAAATTACATAAGTGCACCACCATATCCGGCTATTTCAATTATTATTATTAATCTTGGTACCGGGAATCGAACTCAGGACCTTGCACTTGCCAGGCAGGCGCTGTGCCGCTGACCTCTATCCCCGGCCCTATTTCAATTGTTCTAAATGCAACATTTTAGGTCAGGTGTGATGGCCCACCCTGTAATCCCAGCACTCTGAGAGGCTGAGACAGGAGGATTTCAAATTCGAGTCCCAGCTGGCAAACTTGGGAAACTGTCTCAAAAAAGAAAAAGGGGCTGGGATGTAGCTCTGTGATAAAGGGTCCCTGGGTTTGATCCTCACTACCAAGAAAACAAAACCAAACCCGAGTGACTAGGGATCCTGAACCTGGGATGGGGTCAGAAATTTTTTAAAAAGGTAGTCATGGGTAAGAAGACCGGGGAAGCCATTTCAGGAAGAGACTGAGTCTCCATCACTGGGGTGCTGGGGCTCGAACTCGGCCTCTCGCATGCTAAGCAAGCGCTCTACCGTCGAGCCACGCTACGCCGCAGAGAATGCGGCTCCTTATGGAACAACAACAACAAAAGGAATCTCACGAGGTGCTGTGACGCTCGCACGGGAACCTCAAAGCTAAAAACCCTACCACACCACTTTAAGGTCTTCTGGTTAGCGACAGTTTAGCGGGAAAAAAGAGGACGCAAGCAAAGGAAGTGACATAGGGAGTCGCTCACATGACGTGAGACGGCAAATCCTGCGGGAGGATTGCTTTGATTGGTTGTTTTCTTGAGCTAGGGTCCTATCAGCTCGCCTAATCTCCGCTTTTCGCCTGCGCATCGGGTTTTGCCCTTAGTAAAGATGGCGCAGGGCTTCCAGCTTTACTTGGGGCACGCGCGTTTTCGGCAGTGTGGCCACAGGAGACAGGAAAAACACCGTAGGATTCGTGAGCGTTGATTGGCTGAAGCCGGAAGCGTGCGCTGACTGGCTCCGTCCTTCGCGGGAAGTAGTTTGTGGCGCCAGAAGAAAGTGGATACGACGGAGGAGCGGCGACGGGATTCTGAGGGGTCCTGCGAGCCTGTCGTTCTGGAACCTTCTGGCCCTCCTTTCCCAAGACAGTCGCGACCAAGATGTGGAGTAGTAAGGAGGGGTGGGAGGGGCGCGGAGGAGGAAGTGGCCGGAGGATTGAGCGCGCCCGGGGTGCGAAGGCGTGCGGCGGCCGGGGCGAGGGCGGAGGTGGCGGCGGTAGGGGTCCGCGAGGGAGCTGGGAAGACTGGGGAGACGGGGCCAGTGTTGGGGCGCACGGGGTCTCAGGGCACCTGCGGACTCCTCAAGGGCTCGGAGGGCAGCGCAGACGCTAACGCTGTTGTTCAAAACAGGTGGCTATGAAAGCTACAGCACCGCCAGCTACGGAGGAGGCGGCAGCTACACGCAGACCCCGGGGGGCTTCGGGTCGCCAACACCTTCCCAGGCCGAGAGGAAATCGGTGGGTTGACAGACTCGGGTTTGGTTTGGTTTCGCTTTCTCCGGGGCTGAAACGCTGGACTCGTCCAACGGAGAAAACGTTTGAGGCGAGGGAAGGGTGTTAGGCATGAACTGGCTAGTAAGCTATTGGTTGTTTTCCGTGTCTCTTTAAATGTGTAAGTGGTGTCGGTTTTATTTATTTTTTTGTCTTTTTGAGACAGGGTCTCGCTGTGCAGTTGAGGCAGGCCTTGAGCTCACTTTGTAGCCCAGGCTGGTCTCGAACTCGCAACGATCCTCCTGCCTCAGCCTCCTGAGTGCTGGGATTGCAGGCGTGCGCCAGCATGCCCGGCTGTGCTGTTGATTTTAAAAACGAAATCTTCCTTAATTTTGCACCCCCTGTTTCCTCGGCTTTGTTCTGAAATTTCTCATAGCTATTGAATTAGTCTGGTGGGAAAACTTTGAACTTGTATTCATAGCCTGTTTTATATCCCTATATTTAAAGTTGTTTTCTGATTAAACGTAGTGAGGCAACATAATGCAGTGGGAAAATGTGGTTTGTTTTGTTTTTGAGACAGGGTCTGGCTTTGTAGTTCAGGCTGGCCTTGAACTCACAGTGATCCTCCTGCCTCAGCCTCCTGAGTGCTAGGATTACAGGCACCACCAAGCCCAGTAAAAGTGTGATTTTGCTGATACTTGTTTTCACGATTTCTTCAGACACATTTCTTAACCTTCTTGGTTATCTTAAACTAGATGGGGTTAATATATAACTTACAAGGATGTTGTGAGACTTAATGCTAAATGCAAAGTGCCTGCTCTGTAGTCACTTTTCATCCAGTTCTGATACTACCTTTAAAAGAACACGGAGTTTGGAGCCAGAATATATAGACCCAAGATTTAACATTGCCTTTTTTCCCCCCTGTGGACCTAGGTGCAACTCAAGGCCTCATTACCAATGAGCTACATTCTCAGCCCTTTTTTTATTTTGAGATAGAACCTTGCTATGTTGTCTAGGTTACCCTTGAACTTGTGACCCTCCTGCTTCATCCTGCTGGGGAGCTAAGGTTACAGGTGCACATCACCACACCCAGCTTACTTTTACTTTATAACTGACATTAGTTAGCAATTTGAAGCCTGTGACCCTTCAGTTTTCTCTCTGATGATAGTGCTGGTACTGCTCATAACACAGGATACTTGTTGAAATTGATAAATAAGGGACTGTGAGAAAGTAATCTTCAGAAAGTTGTGTGTTTATTTGCTTTTTTAGAGGTGAGTTTGCACTTAACAGTTGCTGTTCATTTCATCCTCTAACTGCAGGATTAATTGGGCTTCCCTTTAGGTGCCACTCAGATACGTTGCGTAAGATTCAGTAGGTTTGGTGTAGGGGATGTAAGCCTTTCCTTAAAACTCTTAATCCAGGGGCTGGGGATTTAGCTCAGCAGCATAGCGCCTGCCTGGCAAGTACAGGGTCATGAGTTCGATTCCTGGTACTGGAAGAAAAACAAACAAACAAAAAAATACAACAACAAAACTCTTAATCCAGGTGTGTGTTGGTGTGGAAAAAATGCCATCGTTAAATCCTATACATTTGGATACTGCCTTACATTTTTCACAGGTTATTTCATATAGTCCTGTACCATTGCTTATTCCAGCTTACAGCAGAGGCTAAGGTGTAGTTAGGGACTAAGCTTACGTAGCTAGTAAGTAACTAGAACCAGATGGTGCATACATGATGCCAAGCAAATCTAAAATCTCTTGAGCAGCTGCTTCTCTCTTCTGTCTCTTGTAGTGTGCTTTTTTTTCCTTTTTTTGTTTTTTTTCCATGCTTGCCAGGCAGGTGCTGTGTACTGAGCTAAATCCCCAGCCCCTAGTGTGCTTTTTTTTCCCCTGAAAAATCCACAGGGAACTTTAAGCTTCCCTCCCCTCCTTTCCCTTCCCCTCTCCCTCTCTTCTGTCTCTTTGTCTCTGTCTGTCTGTCTGTCTCCTCTGTCTTCTGCCTGCCTCTGTCTCTGTCTGTCTCTGTCTCTGTCTCTGTCTGTCTGTCTGTCTCTCTCTCTGTCTCTCTGTGTAGTGCTGGAGCTGTACCCCCAGCCCCTAGCACTTTGAATATCTAACTATATCTTTCCTGAGGTTGTGAAGGAAAAAACAGGAAATATAAATTCTCATCTTTTCTTCCCTAACTACTTTTCTCCATTCTGATTATTTTTACCTGAGAATCCTGAGCCTGAACTGTGTATTAAAATAGTTTTTCAGAGAACAACGATGATTATAAACTGGAGGTTTATCTCCAAAATGATATAGGAGAAAAAACTCCCAACCTGAACAATGTCTGGGACAAGTTTATGTTCACTAAAATCAAAGAATGAATTTTAGGAACAATGGAGGTTAAGAGCAGAACATATTAATTGAGGGAAAGAAAGCTCCTGTCAGAGAGGGACAGAAGGGGGCCCTGAATGGGTTGCCCCTAAAATGTTTCCTCTTGATATAAATATTTGGTTGAAATTTCCAAAATTGTGAAATTTATCTATACAAGCAATGATTTCAGGGCTGGGGTTTTAGCTCAGTGGCACAGCGCCTGCCTGGCAAGCGCGAGGTCGTGAGTTCGATTCCTGGTACCGGGAAAAAAAAACAAAAAAAACCCAAGCAGTGATTTCATAAGAGTACTGTCACAGTAGCCTGTGGTTCATATTCAGCTATGAATATTATAATTTTTTTCAAAAGTAGAACACTTGAGCAGGTACACTCTATGAACCTCTTTGGAACAAACCAGGGGTTCCTTGTGATTCTTTCCTGGCTCAATAAAAAACAAAAAATGCCTGATTTGGGATGAATTTGAAAGCACTATTGACGGCGCAATTATTATTGACTACACAGTGCCTGCAGAGACTGGTGTTTGCAGTTTATATACATTGTGTGTTTCAATTCAAACGTGAAAGGCAGCTGTCCTCAGCTTTTCAGAAAAGGTGGTAGCACGTCCAGGGCTGAGGAGCTGGGATTTGAGTGCAGGTCTGCGGGTCTGTGTGGCTCCAGACCCCTTGTTCTTCTTTCTTACCATAGTCTTGGTTTGTGGCAGAATCTCACCTGTGATAGGTAAAAACAGTGCTGTAGGTTGTAAGAGGCAAATTCTGTGACCTGCAAAATTTGGATCTGTAAATACGATGGAGCAGGAACTTCACCTATAAATTACCACAGGGTATGGTGCAGTCTGTGTGGATGCAGTGAGCCTTCCCCACAGGGCCCAGCTCTGTGCTGCTTCCTGCCCCTTAGCATCTCACTCTGTCCCCTGAACCCCTCTTTCTTCCCATTCCAATGTCTGGGAGCCTGGTCCTGGCTCTGAGATTATCTGGAGTCTGGTGTCGGGGCAGGGATGAGTGCAGCTGTGAGGGTGGCACCAGGAGGTTAAGGGAGGTCAGCTGTGTGCCCCCTTGGGGCACTTCCTTAGCTCCCCTCCCTTGTCCCGGAGTGCGTGGGCAGCTGTGGAGAGGGTGCCAGCTTAGAGCTACAGTCCTCTTTAGAACTTGCTTCCCCCACCATTAGCAGGTGTGTTCCCTTCTAACCTGATCCTGTATCCCAAAATCTTTTTTTTTTTTCTTTTTGGGACAAGGTCTCACTGTGCAGTTTAGGCTGGCTTTGAGCTCACTTTGTAGTCCAGGCTGGTCTTGAATGCACAGCGATCCTCCTGCCTCAGTTTACCGAGTGCTGGGATTACAGGCATGCCCCACCACACCTTGCCCCCTGCATCTTTTATTACATTTGTTCAGTGTGTGTTTGCCAGGATCAAATCCAGGGCATCATGCATGCTATATAGGCCTCTATCTCTGAGCTATATCTCCAGCCTCAAGGGATTTTATTTTTGATGTTGCTTTGTAATTTTAAAAATTTATTTTGGGGGGTTTGTTTTGTTGCTGTTTTGAGACAGAATCTCACTATGTAGTTCAGGCTGGCCTCAAACTCACAGTAATCCTCCTGCCTTAGCCACCTGAGTGCTGGGATTACAAGCATACACCACTATGCAAGCCTCTTTCTTTGTTTTGAGACAGGGTCTAATTACGCCTAGCTTAGTCTCATACTCCTCTTGCATCAGTCTCCTAAGTAGCTGGGGTTGTAGGCACACCACTGTGCCCTATAATTCTTTTTTTTTTTTTCTGTTGCCGTTTTGAGACAGGGTTTCACTGTGCAGTTCAGGCTGACCTTGAACTCTGTAGCCCAGGTGGGTCTTGAACTCACAGCAGTCTTCTTATCTCAGCCTCCCAAGTGCTGGGATTACAGGCATGTGCCACCATGCCCAACTTTTTCTTCTTTTTTTTTTTTTTTTTTTTTTTTTTTTTTTTTGCCTTCCCTTAAAAAAAATTTGTTTTATCATTCATTATATGTTAAACAACTGTAAAGTAAAGTAGGGTACTGTAAAATAACATGGAAAGGCATAGCTGAGCCCTTCATATCCTTGTTAAAAGCTATTGCAGACATAAAAGAATGGGGAGCACCAGCTAACCTAGTGTTGAGCAGTTGCTAGCATTTGAGTGCTTACTGTGTGCCAATTTGAGTGCTCTATTGTGTTGTCCTTTTGGTTTTGGCTTTTGGCTTTTGGTGCTGGGGGTTGAACCCAGGGCCCTGCGGCTGAGCTATACCTCCAGCCCTTTTTAGTTATTATTTTTGAGACTGGATCTCACTAATTTGCCCAGGCTAGGCTTGAACTTGCAATAGTCCTGCCTCAGTCTCCCAAAATGCTGGAATTACAGACATGTGCCACCCACCCAGCTTTATGTAGCTGTCTTAATATTGATTGTTTCATTCCTGATGTCATATATGAGGAAACTGAGGTGGAGATGAGTTGAGCACACTGCTCCTGGGGTCGGGGTCACAAACTCATCCTGGAGCTAAGCTGCTTCCTTTGGTGGTGAGCATGCTGGGGGTTGGCTGAACTTAATTTATACTGTTCTGCCAGTTCTTGTCATTCAGAATTATGCTTCAAAAAGTGAAGTATCATCACTATGACAGATCTTTAGGCCAACGTTGTGACTGTTAAATCCTTGAAGGTCACAAGTCTGCTATGTTCTAGGTGTTATGTGTAAACAGGTCCTGTGTTCCTTCCTTTGATGTCTGACAGGAAGAACTCTGTGCTTGTCTGTGAGACTGTGGGAATGTATGCTCTGTTTGTTAGGGTGTGTTGAAGGCAAATAGTTTCTTACTCATCTCTGTTTTACCCAGACTGTGCCTTGCCAGGGATAGGTAAAATGAGAGGTTGCCGTTGTTGTCAGGCTAATTTAGAATGTGATTTGAGTGTCCCCTCCCCCGCCAGATGCTCTTCTGCTCAATTCATCTGTTCCTTCCCATTAAAATGTCAGTGACTAAGCTCTTACCCCATTTTCCCCAGGAACTCATCCATTTGTCAGAACATCTGTCCTAAAAGAAGCTATACTTTCTAGGAGACCTAGAGAAGCTCCAGAATCCTATGTCTGCTTGCCATTTGGGAAACCCTTTCCCTGTACCATCTCATCCCATTAGTGTTCCAACGGCCTGCCCTTCTCCCACAGCTGGGGCTTCCTCCTAAGGGTCTGTTCCGGCAGCAGCTCACCCTTCCTTACCTGTCTCTGCTTTGGCCCCCATGTTTGGGTGAATCCCCAATCTAGTACAGACTTCCCACTCAGCAGGAGCTCTAGAGTCAGGTGAACCTGGGCTTGACTTTATTATTTTTCTTTCTTTCTTTTCTTTGTTTTTTTTTTTTTGTTGTTGTTGTTTTGTTTTGTGTATTTGAGACAGGGTGACAGGGTCTCTCTATGCAGTTCAGGCTGGCCTTGAGCTCACTTTGTAGCCCAGGCTGGTCTCGAACTTGCAGTGATCCTCCTGCCTCAGCCTCCCAAGTGCTGGGATTACAGGCATGTGCCACCATGCCCGGCGCTGGGCTTGACTTTAAATGTGTGGCATTTGTTAGCTTTATGACCTGGGTTTCACTCTTGTGAAGCAAGGACAATGAGGTTTGTTTGGAAATTTCAGTGTTCTAATATATTTAAAGTGCTTGGCACATGGCAAGTATTAAATGAATTATTATTTTCTGAGTTGACTTTATGCATACCTTTTCTCTTCAGAGAGCCCGAGCCCAGTACATTGTACCCTGTACTATATCTCAGCTACTTTCTGCTACTCTGGTTGATGAGGTGTTCAAAATTGGGAATGTTGAGATTTCACAGGTATGTAGAAGAATTTATCGGAGCGTCACTTAATCATAAGATGTGGTGTACTTAAAAGTACATAAATGTTGCTTTAGTTTTCAGGATAACCAAGCCTTATTATTTTCCCAACCTAGGTCACTATTGTGGGGATAATCAGACACGCAGAGAAGGCTCCAACCAACATTGTTTACAAAATAGATGACATGACAGCTGCACCCATGGATGTCCGCCAGTGGGTTGACACAGATGTGAGTGGCTATTTTTGAATTGGGGTGGGGTTACTTTGGGAATTTGGAGATGGCAAACTTTTTTAATCTTACCTTTTAGAGGTTTGTGTTACATTAAAATAATTCATAAGATACTATTGCCGGGCATGGTGGCGCACACCTGTAATCCTAGCACTCGGCAGACTGAGGCAGGAGGATCATTGCAAGTTCGAGACCAGCCTGGGCTACAAAGTGAGCTCATGACCGGCCTGAACTGCACAGCGAGACCCTGTCTCAAAAAGACAAAAAAAAAAAAAAGATAGCAAAGGCAAACTAGGCGTGGTGGTGCACACGTGCAATCCCCGCACTGGTGGGGGGCTGAGGTGTAGGAAGATCACTGAGAGTTTGAGGACAGCCTGGACTACATGGTGAAACCCAGTCTCAAAAAAGAAAAATCAAAGGCAGAAGCTTTAAAATGAAAGGTTAATAGACTTGGCTACATACAAATTTAAAACTTTCTAAACTTCCTAAAATATTGCAAACAATTAAAAGTTAGGTAACAAGAGACAGTATAGTATAAATTCCATGAGAAAGGTTTGCATGTGTGGGTACACACGTTTTTATGTGTGGGTATTGCTGGGGATTGAACCCCGAGATGCTCTACCATGAAGCTAAACCTAGTTCTTGTTTGTTCAATTTTTTTCATTTTTAGTCAGTATTTCACTGAGTTGACTGGGCTGGCCACAAAAAAACTTGAAATTGTCTGCCTCAGCCTCTTCAGTAGCTGGGATTACAAGCAAGTGTGACCACGCCAGGCATAAGGAGGATTTTTATGTCTTGCACACCTCTTTCTCTGTAGCACTAGGACTATGCCAGTCACGAAGTGGACCTTAAGTAAATATTTTTTAATGAATGTGAAGAAGATTTGCATATATTACAAACTTGTTAATTTTTAATACTTAAAAAATCTCTACAAAGCCAAAAAAAAAAAAAGTGCTGGACATGGTGGCACACCCCTGTAATCCCAGCACTTAGGAGGCTGAGGCAAGAAGGTTGTTGTGAGTTCAAGACCAGCCTGGGCTACAAAGTGAGCTCGAGGCCAGCCTGAACTGCACAGCAAGACCCTGTCTCTAAAAGAGTTTCACCATGTTCGAGGCTGGCCTCGAACTCACAATGATCCTCCTGCCTCAGCCTCCTGAGTGCTGGGATTACAGGCATGCACCACCATCATGCCTGGCTTTGTTCTGAAATTTCATACGATTGTTTTTATTTATTTTTCTTTTCCTTAAAAAAAAAAAAAAAAGACCTAAGTATGAATGACAGTCACAGTAACAAAAGCATAATTAGCAAGGAGGGAGATTCCATTTTCAGTTTGTATTGTTGGCACATTAAAAGTAATGATGCGGGCTGGGGACTTAGCTCAGCGGCAAAAGCACCTGCCTGGCAAGTGCAAGGTCGTGAGTTCGGTTCCTGGTACCGGAGAAAAACAACAAAAAAAAAAAAAGTAATGATGCTTCTTAGTTGTGGTAAGAGTTGACAGCTTGCACAGTGCCTCTACCTTAGAGTGCCCTCAGTAAACGTGTAGAGTGGCTTGTCACTGTTTTTCTAAGGAAGTGGATGCCATACTACCTTGACAATAGTAGTGTAAACTGGTGTAACTCCTCAGAAGTCATTCTTTACCAAAATCATCAATCATAACAATGCTGACCAACAGCTCCACTGCTGGGGAATTAGCACTTCTACTTTATAACTAGCTTTGTATATGTAATTTAGACATTTTAGTGTGGCTTTTGCCAGCATCATAAAGACCTAATGGCGTGTTTGTATTTTATCTGTTAGGACACCAGTGGAGAAAACACCGTGGTCCCTCCAGAAACGTATGTGAAGGTGGCCGGCCACCTGAGGTCCTTTCAGGTAAAGTCTGTAAAATGCCAGACAGAATGTATTTGCATGAAGCAGTCTCTGAATTCAAGTCTGGGTCTAGGATAACTAATGATTAACCCTCTATATTTAATGGGAAGTTATTTCCTTATCCTCTAATTCAACAGGAAGTAACTGGTTTTTATCTTAATAGAAAAGCAGGGTTGGGGATGTAGCTCAGTGGTAGAGTGCTTGCCTGACATGCACAAGGCCCTGAGTTCAATCCCCAGTACCACCAAAAAAAAAAAAATCCTTAAAAAGAAAAGAAAAGTAACAGCTGGGCATGGTAGAGCATACTGCTAATCCGCAGACTCTTGTTTTGCTTTTTTCGTATTTTTGGTACCGGGACTCGAACTCAGGACCTTGGGCTTGCCAGGTAGGCGCTTATGCCACTGACCTATATCCCTGGCCCTAATCCCCAGACTCTGGAGGCGGAAGTAGGGGGATCACCATGAGTTCCAGGCCAGCCTGAACAACAAAGTGAGACCGTGTCTCAAAAAACAAATTAAAAAAGGGCAGCCCATTTGGGAACCCTCCTGTCTCTCAAGAGCTATTCCTATTCTCCATTCCAATTCTCTAATAAATTTTCCTATTCTTAACCTCCATTATAGCCAGGTGTGGTGGCGCACACCTGTAATCCCAGCAGTTGGGAGGTTGAGGCAGAGGATTGCTGTGAGCTCAGGGCCAGCCTTGAACCACAGAACTATATAGTGAAACGCTGTCTCAAAAAGGCAAAAAAAAAAAAAGTAACAGAATGATAGAAAAAGAAGAAAATCTCTACCTACAGTTGACAAATGTGGCATTGGTGAGAGGTAGAAGGGAGAACACTGGATTCAGAGTCAGGAAGGTAGACCCTGCTTGGATTTGCCATTTTGCTCTATTTGTTTTTTGCTTGGTTTTGTAGCCTTGAACAAATCATGGATATCTGAGCTAGTTTGCTTCTTTCCTTCATTGTTGACTACACTTGGATTACCCCGAGTTAAAATTTTAGATACAGGGCCTGAGGATTTGGTTCAGCGGCACAGCGCTTGCCTGGCAAGTGCGAGGTCATGAGTTGGATTCCCAGTACTGGAAAAAAAAAACCAAACCAAAACAGCAACAACGAAATTTTAGCTACATAGCAGATATTTTCCTCATATTGGCAAAATAGAACCTAGAAAAGAGTCACAGTGTTTTGACTTGAATCTGCTCATCCTTTATTTGTGTTTTCTTCTTTACTTTAATAGAACAAAAAGAGCTTGGTAGCCTTTAAGATCATGCCCCTGGAGGATATGAATGAGTTCACCACACATATTCTGGAAGTAGTCAATGCACACATGATGCTGAGCAAACCCAGCACCCAGGTAAGCGGCGTCAGCTTTTTCCCTTTCCTAGAAAGCGGAGACTGATTCTGTGCTCTGGCTTTGCGTTTTTGGTGTTTTTAAGATTGAGCTGGAAGAAAGGCATCAGTCAGTCTTCAGAACGTTTTTCCATCAACTTCGTATTTCATTCCAGGTGAAGCATTCATGTTTCTCTCAGAATTATGAGTTCCTCTGCATGGTGGTGCACGCCTGTAATCCCAGTACCCAGGAGGCTGAGGCAGGAGAAACACTGAGCTTGAGGCCATCTTGGGCTACATAGTGAGTTCATTGCCAACTTGAACTACATTACAAGACCCTGTCTCAAAACACAAAAAGAAAAAAAGAATCATAAGTTCCTCTGACCCCACTGCCATAGATAGCTGTGCCCTAAGACAACCTTCAGATAGACACATAGGCTGAGGTTGTAGCTCCAGAATTTCCAGCCCATAATCTGAGAAAAATCTCAAGTAGGGCGGCATTTTGGTGCTTTTCTTCCAAGCTGTTGCCTGGTAGGAAAAACTGCACTATTACTTCTCCTTGAAATTATATTTCTTGGTCCATATGAAATTTGCCTGATTTCCTGTAGCGTGAATTCACTTTGGCAGGTCCCCTCTAGGACCACTCAAAGCATCAGTCAGTTGTCGTATGAGAAAGCCCACAGGTGACTCGGGTGGCCTGGTGAAGGGCGGTTGCGGTAGCAGAGGCTGCAGAATGGGTAAGCCGGTAGGAGCGCTGACGCGGCCCACTTGGCACGCACTTGGGAAGGTGTTGAGAACGCAGACGCATTCATTCAGTTCTTTTTTAGAAAAATACTCGTCCAGTCTACTCTGTAGATCACTACTCTAAACCCTTGGAATATAGCAATGAACAAGATAGAGTATCTGCCTTCAAACTGACACTCGGGAGAAGCAGGCAACAAACAAGATGCAGACAAGCAGGCTTGGGGGATGGTACATGGCTGCAGTCCCAGCTGCTGGGGAAGCTGGGGCAGGAGGATGGCAAGTTCGAGCCCAGCCTGGGCAACTTAGCGAGAGACCCTGTCTCGAAATGAAAATAAAAAGGGGCTGGGGATCTAGCTCTGTGTGAAGGCCCTGGTTTCAATCCCCAGTGCTGCCTCCCAAAAAAGAAAAACACCCACTTTCAGGTATTTAGGTGCCCTGAAATAGAGTGGAGAAGAGAGTGATGGCGGGAACAGAATGGTGCGGCTTCGGTGGGGGAGGGCGGGGGGGAGGGGCCAGCCCCAGAGGCTGAGCAAGCTCGGCTCCTCCGAGGCAACAGGAAGCTGCCCAGGGTGGCATCAGACGGGTGACAGGGGGAGTGGAAGAAGGATCCGGGCCCACAGCGCAGAGGGCTTTGTATTCTGATGCTGAGCTTCTGGAAGGTGTCAGTCAGGGGTAATGTCGTCCAGTCTACTGTTTCCTTAACAAGCTCACCAGCTGTGTGGACGGTGTGTTCCGAGGCACCCAGGAGGGCAGCAGAAGTCATGGAGAGGAGTGGCAGCTGCGGCCGGGGAAGAGGGGCTGACTCCGTGTGTTCAGTAGGAGGAGCTGATAGGAGTGATGTGTGGGTTAGGGATAAACGTGGAGGAGAGGGGTTCACAAAGGACTCCTGGGTTCGAGGCTTGAGCAGCCGGATGAAGCAGATCTGGAGGGTAAAATCCAGAACTGTGGTTCAGACCTCACCGCGTAGGAGATGCCACTTAGGCATCCAGTGCGCAGGTGACTGTATCAGGCTGGACCTCGCGGGAGAGGGCAGGCTAGAGGGAGAGCTTTGGCGGTCATTTCTCTGTTGGTGATATTTAAAGCTTTGGACACGGGAGTTCAGAGGCAGAGACCGCAGCGCTGGGACCGAACTTCAGAAGTCTGGAAACAAGAGAAGCACCGCCGAAAGCCAGAGGACTTGCTGGCTAAGCAGGAAGACCAGGGAGCAGGATTTCATAAAATATTTTTTGTCTGGTTGGTTTCTTGTTTTGTTTTGAGACAGTCTTGCCAGGTAACACAGTCTGGCCTCAAACTCATAATCCTCCTGCCTCAATCTCGCTGGAATTACAAGCGTGCTCCAGCACACGCCATACTTACGTCTCTTTTTTTCAGATAGGGTCTGTAGCTGGGCATGGTGGCTCACACCTGTAATCCCAGCACTCAGGAGTTACGCAGGAGGATCATTTTGAGTTAAAGACCAACCTGGACTACAAAGTGAGCTCAAGGCCAGCCTGAACTGCATAGCAAGACCCTGTCTCAAAAAGACAAAAAAAAGAGAGGGAGGGTGTATATAGTGCAGGCCGACCTGAATTCCTGGACTCAGGTCATCGTCTTGCCTCAGTCTGCTGAGCAGCTGGAACTACAAGTATGTGCCATTCCACCTGGCATTGTAGAATGTTCTCTCTCAAGGAGAGAGTGTACTAGGCATGGTGGCGTACTAGGCATGGTGGCGCACGCCTGTAATCCCAGCACTTGGGAGCTGAGGCAGGAGGATCATTGTGAGTTCGAGACCAGCCTGGGCTACAAAGTGAGCTCAAGGCCAGCCTGAACTGCAGAGCGAGACCCTGTCTCAAAAAGATGAAGAAAAAAAAAAGAGCCAGCACATTGGCACACACCTGTGATCCCAGGGAATCGTATAGGATAGTGACGGGGAAACTGCATTGGGAGCTGTGAGGGGATAGGCCAAAGCTGAGAAGGAAGAGAATCACTAACCTGCGTTGGGGAATGTCGGGAGAGACTTCACAAGGCAGTGACTATTAAGTTGGACTTGAAAAGGTGAGGAGAGGATTTACCAGGAAGATGAGGAAAGACTAAGTGCAGCTGGCGAGTAGAGTGTGTGGAGGTAGGCTCAAAAACAAATACCTACCTGGCATGGTAGCCCATGCCTGTAATCCCAGCACTGTGGAGGCTGAGGCAGGAGGATCACCCCAAGTTCAAGGCCAGCCTGAACTATAAAGTGAGACCTTGTCTCTATACAAAACAAAAAATTAAATATAGATTTTGACTTTTGTTTTTACAGTGTATCCTGGGCTAACCTCAGATTCCTAGCAATCCTCCTGGCTCAGCCTCCTGAGTGCTGGGATTACAGGCGTGCACCAGCACGCCTAGCTAAAAGGGTCATTTTTAAACAGTGCAGAAGAAAGGAAGGAAACTGCCTTTTGGATGTATCCAAATAAGCAAACTTTACTTCTGCACTTTTTATGTCAGCTAAGAATTTAGGGCCATTTTGCTCATACAGTGCTTGCATGGGGAGAATCGCCAGTGGAAGTGCAAAAGCTGAGGTGGTCTGTGCAGACAGTGGGCTGCTGGGGATCTCTCCACCACGTCTGACTCTTGTGTAAAGGCAACAGAATAGAGCCTCACTAAATACCAGCCTAAGCAAAGTGGAACAGGAATCTAAAGCTGTCATCCAGCTTGCACAGGAAATCTCTCAGTGTGCACAGCTATGTTTAAGCCTTCCCTTCCCACCCACACACCAAGAGCCTCTTTGCTCTACCAGGGGCAGCTAAGCTGCGTTTAGGTTACCTTGCTATTTTACATTTTCACAGGCAGAGGGAGCCACTTGAGTCTCTTTTAGTAGTGGTGCAGTCCTAGCAGGTTGTGATTTGTTGTAATGGTGGAGGCTGATTGGAGTTCAGGTCACTAGATAAGAGCTGAGGGACCAACTGGAGACCAAGAGTGAGGAGGGTCATCAGGAAACGCTTGAGACCATGGCAGCCAATCTCTGAGTGATTTTCTTAGTGATACTTTCCCCTAGATTTCTCCCATCATACAAAACAAGGAACCAGAAGTACCTTCCTCTTTTTCTTTTTTTCTCTCTTTGAGACAGGGTCTCATTGTGGAGCCCAGGCTGGCCTTAAACTCATGATCCTCTTGCTTCAGCCTCCTGGGTGGATGCAGATTACAGATGCAGGCCATCACGCCTGGCTGTTCCTCTTTTTGACATTATGTGCTTAAGGGGTTACTTTACCTTACTATGAAATTCTGCTGTCCCCTGCCATGTAGGCAGTCATAATAGGAAAACTCTTGGTCTAACTTACTTGTTATCTGCTTTTATGTGTGTATGTATGTATGTCTTTTGATTGGTGTTTTGTTTTGTTTTGTTTTAGTGGGTTTTTTTCCTAGTACCGGGAATCAAACTCACGACCTTGCACTTGCCAGGCAGGTGCTATGCCGCTGAGCTACATCCCCAACTCCGTATGTATGTCTTTTGAGACAGGGTCTCGCTATGCAGCTCAGGCTGGCTTTAAACTCACTTTATAGCCCAGACTGGCCTCGAACTCAAAACGATCCTCCTGCCTCAGCCTCCTGAGTGCTAGGATTACAAGTATGGCTGCCTTTTTTTTTTTTAAAGGAGGAAAGGTTTATTTAACTCACAGTTTGTAGAGGTTTCAGTCCATAATCTGCTGGCTCCACGGCAGAGTGACACATGGCAGAGGGCAACAGTTCATGGCAGGAGAAGATAGCAAGAAGAGAGATTGATTTTTTTTCTTAGCTGCTTATTAGTAATACGTTATTTGAAAAAGCAAAGGCCAGCCTACACCATGTTTAGGTTGGTGAATTTTCTACTGGTATGAACTTATTTCTTAATTTAGCCCTCAGCAGGGAGAGCGTCCATCGGCAACCCAGGAATGGGTGAAACAGGAAACTTCGGTGGAAACAGCTTCATGCCAGCCAACGGCCTCAACGTGACCCAAAACCAGGTAAACTGAGTGGCTCCTTATTGCGAGAGACAGAACGTCCTAACTTCCATCACTTCTTTAATCGTCTAAGACTACTTTAGCACCTGGCTCCTTTCTTTTTCTCATAAAGAGACGCAGCTTTGCAAAGGGGAGTTGACTCAGAGTCATTGCTACAGTCTTTCTAATTTGAATTGTCAGGTGCTGAACTTGATTAAGGCTTGTCCAAGGCCCGAAGGACTGAACTTTCAGGATCTCAGAAACCAGCTCCAACACATGCCTATAGCCACAATCAAGTAAGTTTTTCTTACTATGAGTTGGGTCTTTACAATTATACCTATCAGTCCACTCCTCTGGGGCTTCCTGATAATGAGAATTAAGTTTAAAAGTAAAGCTGTATCTGTTGACAGGGGAAGTTGTTCGGGAACATTTAAAAGGACTCAAAAGATGGTGCTGTGCATCACACCCCTCATTCATTTGCTCATTCCACAAATACTCAGGCCCGTCACGTGTGGAGGATGTGATTCTCAACAGAAATTGCCCTCAGACCTCGTGGGTTCTGGTCTGGAGGGCTGAGCCCCCGGCTTCTGGCCCTTGTGTGTGTCGTCCTGTTCGTGTTGCTCTCTCCACTATAGACAGAAATGCATCAGGCTCTTTGGATCTGAAGCCATTAGGCCAGGCTTACAGCCTTGGCCTGATTCTATCCCAGTGGAACACAGTAATTAAACAAACTCAGTATGGTGATACATGTGATAGCTGTTACTGGAAATCAGTTGATATTCTAGGTCTAGGTAGAAAAGAAATGCTCAAGTCTTTCCAGTTCCTGTCCTATAAAGGGAGGATAATGATTTCTATCGCAGAGTTACTGTGTTGCTAAGGTACTGAACGGCACCATGTAGTAGGGTTTTGGCTGTTAGTATACATGCTGCTGGCGCTGACCCTGAGAAAGAATTTGAAGGTGGCATACTGTTTCTGAAATAGTTTTCCTTTACTTCCTGAAAACTAACTGCCCAGGGTAGAGCAAAGAGGCTCTTGGTGTGTGGGTGGGAAGGGAAGGCTTAAACATAGCTGTGCACACTGAGAGATTTCCTGTGCAAGCTGGATGACAGCTTTAGATTCCTGTTCCACATTGCTTAGGCTGGTATTTAGTGAGGCTCTATTTTGTTGCCTTGGGGCTGGGGATTTAGCTCAGAGGCATAGCGCCTGCCTGGCAAGTGCGAGGTTATGAGTTCAATTCCCAGTACCAGAAAACAACAAAAAAAAAAAAAAAAAAAAAATAGAGGGGGCTGGGGATTTAGCTCAGCGGCACAGCACCTGCCTGGCAAGCACAAGGTTGTGACTTTGATTCCTGGTACCGGAAGGAAAAAAACAAACAAAAATAGAATATTTTGTTGCCTTTACACAAGAGTCAGACGTGGTGGAGAGATCCCCAGCAGCCCACTGTCTGCTCAGACAACCTCAGCTTTTGCACTTCCACTGGCGATTCTCCCCGTGCAAGCACTGTGTGAGCAAAATGGCCCTAAATTCTTAGCTGACATAAAAAGTGCAGAAGTAAAGTTTGCTTATTTGGATACATCCAAAAGGCAGTTTCCTTCCTTTCTTCTGCACTGTTTAAAAATGACCCTTTTAGCTAGGTGTGCGCACACCTGTAATTCCAGCACTCGGGAGGCTGAGCCAGGAGGATTACTACGAGTTTGAGGCCAGCCTGGGCTATGTAGTAAAAACATAACAGAAAAATGACCCCTTTTTCGTTTTGTCTGTCTTTCTAGGCAAGCTGTGGATTTCCTTAGCAATGAGGGCCATATCTATTCTACTGTGGATGATGATCACTTTAAATCTACAGATGCAGAGTAACTGATCTCGGAGTACCTGGGACATTTCTGGCTGGACCTATTTGCACAGCCCGTTGCTTCTGCTGTTCGTATGTTTGGCCAGGTGACTTCTAAGGAGGAAGTTCCCTCTAGAAAAGATCTCAGTTGACAACCCTTTGAAACTCTCTGTTCTTCTGTTTTTTGTGTTTCGAAGCTGAAAGGAAAATGAACAAATTGACAGAGATGTAATCCAGGGTGGAACTTCTTAGAGAAGTTTCAAATGACCGCATGAGGACATCGAGATAGGGAAGACTGGAAGAAAGCCCCTGCCGAGGGAGTTGGGCAGTAGTGCTCAGATATTTTTGTTCTTTAAAAAAATGCTTCTTGTTGAGAGAGGGTGAGCGGGACTGAGGCTGTGGGCACAGGGCCAGCCGAGGAGCCGCCGCCTTCCCTGGTTCGTCTCCCGCTCTGTCCTGTGGGGTCACTTTCAGAACTGTCCTCCCTCCTGGCTTTGCCTCTTCTCAAAGCAGGTTCATGTGAGCCTGAGGTTATGGGATACTGGCCTCACAGGACAGGAGGGAAGGAGTGTTACTGCATTTTGTACAAAAGAAATGATCCATATTTTAATAAAACAATTGTATCATTGCAATAGCTTGTGAAAATGCTCTCCCTTTTCTTTCTACCTTTTTTTCTTTTTTTTGGTCTTTTTCCGGTACTGGGAATTGAACTCACGACCTTGCACTTGCCAGGCAGGTGCTGTGCCGCTGAGCTAAATCCCCAGCTCCTCCTTTTTCTTTCTAAATCGGTCGTCTGATTGCTACTTTATCCTCCAAGGCAGTACAGCGTAGTAAAACTTGGGATTTGTTAGGATCTTGAGCAGGCTGTGAGGGCTTCCATCTCCCCATGTAAAACCCATTTTCTCAAGGGTTTATTGTGAAGATTGACTATAATAAGATCTGTCGTCTTATAGTCTTATTAAAAGGCCAGGCGTGATGAGGCACACCTATAATCCGAGCACTCAGGAGGCTGGACCTATTTGCACAGCACATTGCTTTGAGGCAGGAAGGACCAGCAAGTTCGGAACCAGCCTGGGCTACAAAGTGAGCTCAAGGCCAGCTGAACTGCACAGTGAGACCGTGTCTGAAAAAGACAAAAAAAAAAAGATCTGTAACACATGAGGCATTACCACTGTGGGGACTGGACCTTGGGCCTAAGGGTTGGGTCTTCCAGCTGTGTGCTCGGGTGACTGGCTGCGCTTTGATCTCAGGTGTAGCTCTCCAAAGGCCTGTTGCTGTTTCCTGGCCAACTTGGTCAGCTCTGTCTAGTGGGAGAAGAAACTAGTTCAAAGAGGGTTTTAATAGGCTTTTGCTAGGGGTAGTAGCGCACACCTGTAATCCAGGAGCACTCAGGAGGCTGAGGTAGGAGGACTGTTGCGAGTTCAAGGCCAGCCTGACCTGCACAGTGAGGCCATGTCTCAAAAAAAAAAAAGCAAGACTTTTTTCTTTATCTTCTGCGAGTCCCCCCCATTGGTGGGTATTTTTTGTTTTTGTTTGTTTTTGAGGCAGTGTCTTGCTGTATAGCAGGCTTTGAGCTCACTAGGTAGCGCAGGCCTACCTCAACTTGGCAGTCCTGCCTCAGCCTCCCGAGTGCTGGAATTAGAGGCATGCGCCACCACACCCAGATGGGTTTTTTGTTTGTTTGTTTTTTCAAACAAGGCCTTGCAATGTAGTCCAGGCTGGCTTTGAATTCATAGTCCTCCTGTCTCCACCTCCCAAGCGCTGGGATTACAAGCATGTTCTACCATGCCTGACTCTCAAAGATGCTTTGACAACTCCAGAACATAAGCTACATCTTGAATGAAAGAACCAATTTCGAGATAAAGCTAATAAGGTGTAACATGCAAATAAGAGCTATATCTGCAGCAGCTGTGTCTTAGTAAGATCTAGCAGCTTTTTGGGGAAGGCTCCATCCCAGCGTTAGGCTCAGTTTGTAACTGAGCAGCTGCTTTTCTTTCATGCAAAGTAATTTTGGGGGGTTTTTTGAGACAGGGTCTCATTATCCAGGCTGGCCTCAAACTTTTGCAGCTCTCCTGCCTCAGCCTCCCTGGTGCTGGGGCATACACCACCACAACCAGTGACATGCCAGGTAATTTACGAAGGTGTAAAAGCTCTGTCAACCAGTATGTTTTTTATAAATGTGTCCATTCTTGGACAAAGAAGAAAGAACAGTTGCTAAAAACAGTTTAAAAAAAAATAGATGAATTGCGAATGAGGATACCGTACTTTTATGGGTGGCAGACTTCTCTTTCTAGGTGTCAAGTAGTGACATCAGATGGGCGGAGCTGTAGCAGTGGTTGTGGCTGCAGGTCTTTTTTCATAAAATTCATATAATTTAGTGATTTAAAAGTTGCATACCACATGCAGTGGTGCACAGCTGTGATCCCAGCAGTTCGGGAGGTCGAGGCGTAACAGTTGAAAGTTTGAGGCCACCCTGGGCAACTTAGACCCAGTCTCAGAAGAGCTGGGGTTGGAGCTCAGTGGTGGAGCAGTTAGTTGCCCAGCATGTGAGGCTGTGGTTTCAATCCCCAGTACAACAAAAATTCAGCAGGTGTGTGTGGAGTAGGAACTGCGTCAGCCCAGGGGTCAGTCAGGTACTAAGGACGGAAGGCACGGTAAGACCCTGGCGTCACAAGGATTGCTGGTGCACAGAGCAGCCGCACGTTGAGACTCGCTTGTCTGCCACCTTGGCGTTTCGCAGTCAGGCTGCGTGCCTTCTGAGCACGGCGGGGATCTGTGGGGCTGAGTGTAGGCAGGACAGCCGGCCAGACCACTGAGCAAAACAGTTCCTGCCTTCACAGAGCTGCTGTGGGCAGACGAGCAGAGCTTGCCTCGGGGGCGTTCATGGTCTGACCATGTCCCAGTAGCGGTTTCTGGAAACAGCAGTATGACCAAGTTTAGAATCTCCCCAGCGCAACACGGCCCCGGGCCCGGTCTGTTCGGGAGAATCCTCTGTCTAAGGTGGAGCTGAGGCTCCTGGAGAAATAGTATGCTATTGGGCTTAAGCAGAGGAAGGCCAGGAGGGATTATGCGAATTAGCAGGTTTCTTTGAATGCAGTTGGAGCAGGTGCGGCAGCACAGACTTGTACTCCCCTGTCTCAAAATAGTACAGTATACGAGAAAAAGGCTAGGGTTGTGCCTCGTCCAGCGCAGCTCTCAGTTCCCCCGGGGAAGAATAGTGAGAGGATGGAGAAATAAAGAGTCACAATACAGAAAGCTGGGATCAGGTGGTGCCCTCTCTGGACGGGAGGAAAGGAACTGCCCAACCCCTGCGGTGGGGTTAGACATTCCGTAGGTTGATGTCATGTGACCCCTTCTGCTCGTGGCCGCCTGCATGGTAGCCAGGGCACCGCGCGTTCTTGGAGCTGGAGCAGCTTTGTTCAAGGCCCGGCTCATCTCAGGTGCTCTGTCCTTGGGGCAGCCTTGCTCCAGCCCCACAGGCACATGTGGTCCTGTGACCGATCTCCAGCGTCAGCCACTCCCCACAGGGTTATAGCTATGGCAGAGGCCCTGGGCTCAGTCCTGAGTACCAAAAAAAAAAAGAAAAAGAAAAAAGTTGATTTTACAGGTGAGAAAAAAAAAAGCCAGGGATATAGCTCAGTGGCACAAGCACCTGCCTGGCAAGGGCAAGGTCCTGAGTTGGATTCCCAGTAAAAAAAAAAAAAAAAAAAAAATGCCGGTGGGAGAAATGAAACTAAGTTTTGAGTAAGCATCCTGTCTTAGTTACTGTCTCGTTGCTCAGACAAAACACCCACAAGTTAAAGGAGGAAAGGTTTATTTTGGCTCACAGTTTGTAGAGGTTTCAGTCCATAGTCAGCTGTCTGCAAGGCAGGGTGGCATGGCAGAGGAAAAACAGGCGGGAAGCAGGAGGAAAACTAAATATCCTTCCCGGCCACACCAACAGCGACCCACTTCCCCCAGGCTTCCCCTTCCAATAGCGCACCCAGCTCGAAAACCGTGGACTGACCCAGTATCACACACTCCTGATCCAGTCACCTCCTAAAAGCTTCACCTGTGAGGGCATGAACCTTTGCAGGATATTTAGATATAAATCATAACACATCCCTGATTTATATTCATTTGTTCAGAAACTTTTTTTTGAGACAGGGTCTCAATATATAGCTCAGGCTGGCCTCCCACTCCCAGCAATCCTCCTGCCTCAGCCTCCCAAGTGCTGGCATGTGCCACCGTGGCTGGCTTGTTTGGCAACTATTCCTATATGTTATTCTAGTAATATGTCACATTAGAAAACATTAACGAGTAGAAGTGAAAATACATTAAAAGTGAACACAGAGGGAACTATTAATCCTTGTTTTGTTCCTAGTGGATCATCCTGTGTAGTCCCAGAGGTGTGCTCCTTGCTTGGGAGCCCAGGGGGAATCCTCAGCCCCACTATGACACTCTCCCCATCACCCAGGCGCTTATTCCAGGGTTGAAGAGAGCGATAGCACTGAGAACGGTATCTGCCTCTGGTGGGCTCCCCACCAACCCCAGCGCTCTGATAAGAAAGTCATCACTGTGGCTTTCCTTTTAAGCTTTTGCTACTGAGAAACTGCTCTTCTCTCTGCACCATTTGGTTATTTGGCCGTTTTGCAGGCCCTCTGCCCTCCTTTTGTTCTTGCTCAACGTTATGCCAAGCCCGAATGTGAGCGTGGAAGTGAAAGCGCACTTCGCGTGGAGGCCTGGTTCCTAGGGCTTCCGTGCCAAAGAGGAACTTTCTGTCCTCGTTCTGACTGCGTCTCTATCGTCCTCGGGGTCCTCCTGTCAAGTGTAGGTTGGTTTCCCTAGAAGAGGAGATGGGGACTGGTGGGCAGACAAAGGGGCAGCAGACCAGCTAGGAGTCCCCCGGAGAGCTCCGCATGGGGGTACGGAGGCCTGGGGCCCCGTGAAGCACGGCGGGTCCGGAGCCAGCGAGCAGCAGGGAGAGGGGCCGCACACAGTGCCTGGAATCCAGGAGCTGCACATCTGACTTCTTTCAGCTCTCGCCTCAACTGGAGACTCAGATCATGTTTTTGTCCCTCTCCCGTCTTCTCTGCTGAGCTGGAGCTAAACTCCACAACTGCATCAGCTCACAAACGGAAGGCCCGGTGCTTTCGGGAAGCAGCAGCCTTGCTGAACAGGTCTAGACTGGACCTTGGAAGCTGAGTTCACAGCTCCAGGGAGGAAGGTTTGCGTCTGTGCCCTTCTCTCTGCTGCGCTGCGCAGTGGAGCTCTCCAGTCAGGGCCCAGGCACAGGACAAGTTCCATGACGAGGGGACGGTGCACAGGTGTGGCACGGTGACAGGCTCTGGAGACAGACACAGCTGCACGATCTTGGCCCACAACAGCAATACTAACCTGTTGACCATGTGCTTTACAGAGCTCTCATGGGACCTCAGGTCAGTCTTGTGAGGTACATAACTGTGTTTGCTGCACTGGGGATGGGAGGGAGAAGCATTCTAATGCTGAGCTGCATCCCTCCAGTCCTTTTTATTTTGAGACAAGCAGGCCTTGAACTCGTGATCCTCCTGCCTCAGCTTTCCAACTAACTGGAATTACAGGCACATGCCAGCACCCCTGGGCACTATTTATGTCTCAGGAAAGTGAAGCACGGACAAGTTAAGGTTCTCCTAGTTACACATGTCCAGTGGCGAGTGGGATCCTAATCCAGGCTCTTGTTTTCAGAGCCCCCCTTAACCACTGCACTAATCTGCCTCTGAACCACTAGCTCACCAGGCCTGCTTCCTGACCCTTAACATCAGGCTGTTACCGGGCCTGGTGGTACACCCCTGGAATGCCAGCACTGGGGAGGCTGAGGCAGGAGGATTGTTGCAAGTTTGAGACCAGCCTGGGCTACAAAGTGAGCTCAAGGCCAGCCTGAACTGCATAGTGAAACCCTGTCTCAAAAAAACAAAATTAATTAATTAATTAATTAAAATAAATCTGGTTGTTGTCACCTCCAAGAGTTAAGGATTTGCATATGGTTTATAAAGGATCTCGGGGCTAGGGATTTAGCTCAGCGGCACAGCGCCTGCCTGGCAAGCGCAAGGTCGTGAGTTTGATTGCCAGTACCAAAAAAAAAGCAAAAACAAAACAAAAAAATATATATAAAGGATCTAGCATACAGAACTTCAATGATATCATTCAGACAGAAGCTCAGACATCATCTTTATTCCACTGCTTTAGAGGAAAACACTCTCGGACAGCCCCTCAAGGTTTTGTCAAGACCTCAGCACACCCGAGGAACCCTGCCGGTTTCTGCCGCTCTGGGTCTCCGTGAGGCTCTCTGTAAACTGGCTCCCTGAGTTCCAGCACCAGCTTTGGAGGCACAAGGCCCTAAAAGTCTGCTCCTGAGGTCAAATTTCCCCGCTCATTTGTGCACACCCCATTTACTAAGTGCTGGTCGTGTGCCGAGTGCTATCAAGATGAGGACGAGGAAACAACCTTGGTCTCCCAGGAGCTCAGAGCCAGAGGCAGGGGCGGGAGAGGGGCCCACGCGGGGGCGAACACATGAAGGGCTCTCGGCACAGTGACCAGGACCAAATCTTCACCAAAATGCAGCTGGCACTGGGGTCGGTGGCCTCTTGGCCTTCTCTGCGCCCACCACTGGGACAGCGGTGGGGATGCAAGACTGAGTGGAACCCAGCCGGCTCCCCTGGATTCCAGAGCGCTGAGGCTGAGGGAGTCCTGTGCAAGGCGCTGGCCCCGACAGACCAGCCCCCGCGGCGGCGGGAACCTAGAGCCCACAGGAAGCTGGCTCAGTGTCCGCCCCATTTCAGTTCCTTTCTGCATCTGAGTCTGATTTCTGTGAGATTTGCTCCCGGCCTTTTAGAGGCTTGCAAGGGTTGCCTGGTATCTGGAATCCAGAGAAGCGTAGGGACAGCGCGGCTCCTCCCACCTAGATGGTTTTCCGGAAATGCTCCGCTACTTCTTCGTAGTCATGATCATCCATATTTTTGTCAGGGCCCAGGCCAGGCCAAGGATGGGGTGCGGCGGCAGGGTGCCTGCCTGCCATGGGTGAGCCCCTGGGTTCAACCCGCAGCACTGCAAAAAAAGAAAGCAAGGTCCAGTCGGTGAGGCTCTTTGGCATGAGGCAAGTTCCTTCCCCTCTAGTTTCCTCACCTGCAGCGGGGAAGGAGTCAGCCTGGATCCCCTAAGGCCTTGCTAACCCAGAAACCACCGTCTGTTCTCTCTGAACTCTGCAACGCTCTCATGGCCTTGGACGCCATGGAGAACTGGGGGTGTTGGAAACTGAACTCATTCCTTTGCCAGGACCCTGGAGGCCAGGGAGAAAGGCCAGAGCCCTTTCCATCTGACCCAGCCCGTTCAGCCTTGTCCCTCAAACTGAGACCACAGAAGAGGCCTGGGCAGGGCCACCCGAGGCAAAGGACCAGCAGCCAGCGGGTGGGGAAAGAAGCAGCAAGGACTGGGAGGACAGGGCCGAGGGGACTCACCTGGATCCTGTGTTTGGGCCTTGGTGGCCCTGAGGCCCTTCTTAGAAGTAATCTTTCTGTATAAGTTCTTGGAGGCTTCTGGCAAAGTCTTCTCCTTGGGCGTGGGCGGCAGAGGGGACTGCTGCAGCCCTAAGACTCGAGCAGACTTGGGGAGAGAAAGCAGACATCAACAAGTTCCCAAGAAATGGCAGCAGAGTCCACGAAGCATCATTTACCTACAGTCACTTCCTCAGCTTCCCTTCTACCTTCTCTTCAGGGCAGGGCTTCCGGGTACTCCTGGGGGTTTTGCTACAAGCACCTGAAATAGTCCTTGGCAGGACAGAAAAAGGTCAGGGTGGGGAATAAAGACAGAGTTGTGGGCCGCAGAGAGGGCGTGCTGGAAGTCTCTATCTAGTGCCCTGTGAATTTCCTTTAGATCTATTGCTGAAGTGGGGAAGGAGCAAAAGTAGAGACACCTCAAAGCAGTCAGAGAAGGGTGTGGGGGTGCTGGCCTGTAATCTCAGCGCTGGAGAGGCTGAGCTGGGAGGATGGCTGTGAGTTCGAGACCAGCCTTGGGCACACAGTGAGTGCAAGGCTAGGCTGACCTACGTACGGAGACCGTACCTCAAACAATGAAAACAAAACCCAAACAAACAAAATCAAAGTAAAGAAAGCAGTCGCCACAAATTTAAGGCCAGGTAGTGTGGAGGACCACCTAGGCGACTCTCCTAAAAGAGGAGCAATTGCTTCCCTTTTGGCTGACCCTATTTCCATGTACTGATAGGTACAGAGCTGGCTGGGACTTTTCCTTACCCCTTCAATTGGCTTTAAGCAATGCACAGCGGTCTAGCCCAGGTGCTGATGGTAGTCTTTGGAGATGGCAGGCGTGTTTCCCTGGACCCCCCACCCCCAGTTGTTCCCATGACTGATCCAGGATGAGGCGGGATGTGTGAGCCAATGCTCCATGCTGTCGACTGGGACAGAGCCTTGGGATAGGGGCTATGACTTCCTGGGGCTTCAAAGATTACACATCAGAGCTGAAGCACCGACCCCAAAACACTAGACACTACCTCCATTGTGTTATGCAGATTACGCTTTCTGCATGTCCTTCTCTCTGCATGTGGCGGAGGTGATGTCAGGCCTCCTTCCTAGCCCAGCTCATGGCGCTCACATATTTCCCACCACTCGCACAGTCACTCATCCTCAAGCCACGCCCTTCTTCACAAATGAGTAAAACCTGGGTTCGGTCCTGGGTACAGGCCTTTGTTCCAGATGGCCACCATCATGGCTGGACTTAGGACCCCTTGGCTCCCCGTAACTACGAATATGCCTTAGTGTCTTTATTCTCGCCATGGGTTGCACTGGAAGTGGTAGATTGGAACTGACTCGCTAGAACTCCAATAACTTTTCTTGGGATGATAAATATAAACTTCCTAGGCTGTGAGGAGGACTGGGAAGGGCTCTCTATAAGGCAGGGCTACACAGTGAGTTCAAGGCCAGTCTGAATTACAGAGCAGGGCCCTGTCTCAAACACACACACACACACACACACAAATTGTTATGGTCTGTGTCTAGATGTCCCCCCAAAGCCTCATGCAGTCATGGGGTGGGCTTCTAGAGTTTCTGCCTGACTCATGGTCCAATGCTGGGATTATGGGTGTGAGTGCTATACTCACACGGAGGCGGGCAGCCTGCATACAATGTAAGGGAGGGAAAGAGGCTTGCTGCTGCCCCTCCCTTTTTGCTCTTGTTGCTTTTGCTGTTCTCCACCGCCATGAACTGTTGCCCTCTGCCATGTGTCATTCTGCCTTGGAGCCAGCCGGAGTGTGGACTGAAACCTCTACAAACTGTGAGCTAAATAAAGTTCTCCTTCCTTAATTTTTTTTCTTTTTTTTTGTCTTTTTGAGACAGGGTCTCCCTATGTAGTTCAGGCTGGCCTTGAGCTCACTTTGTAGCCCAGGCTGGTCTTGAACTTGCGAAGATCCTCCTGCCTCAGCCTCCCAAGTACTGGGGTTACAGGCGTGCACCACCACACCTGGCTTCCTTCCTTAATTTTGGGTCAGGTATTTTGTCTCAGCAACACCAGCAAAATAACTAAGACACAAATTAAAAGAAACAAAAAAAGAAAAGAAAGAAAAGGAAAGGAAGGAAGGTAGGAAGGAAAGAAGGAAGGAACGGGGCTGGGGATTTAGCTCAGTGGCAAAGCGCCTGCCTGGCAAGTGCAAGGTCGTGAGTTCGGTTCCCCGTACCGGAGAAAAACCAAAAAAAAAAAAAAGAAGGAAGGAAGGAAAAGAAAAAAAGAAAGTGACAAAGCTCCCCAACAGAGCCAGGGCTCTCAAGCAGAAGAGGATTTTTTTGGAACTCCTACCACCTGCCATGCATGTCCATTCACTTAATCCTCAAGGCACCCTCTGAGCGGTGCTTTTAGTTCCAATTTCCAGCTTACGAATAGAGAGAGTGTGCCTTGTCACACACACCCATCCCCACCGGGCGGAACCCGTAGCTTGGCCAAAATTTGGGCCCAGAGCCATATCTGTGACCCCGGAGGCCAGTCGTCTCCAGCACACCACGCTTTAGGGCACAAAAGGGGCCACTGCGGTGGTCAGCACGGAGAACTGGACGCCTAGAGAGGAAAAGTGCTGCCCAGCCTGTCAGAAAGTGACCGTCCCTTCTGCACCCCATGGGTATGAGCTGAAACTGCTCAAGAGTCACTTTTTAAATTTACTCCCACATTGCTACCAGCACAGTACTCCATACGAGCCTCCCAGGGTCACCAAACAGCACGCGTGTGACAGTCTGGGAAGCTTTTCTAGAACGCACACCCGTTCTCAGTAGAGCAGACCCCGTGGTCAGATTTGAAGGCCCAGCCCTGCCGCTTCTGGCTGTGCGAGGACAGGTGAACTTTGCCTCTGCATGTTTCTTCAACTGAAAAAAGAGTATCGATGCCTGCTGCCTACCTTGGGGGCGCGGTTGGAGGAGCCGGGACTGCACACAGCGGGGTTCTGCTTCGGAGGAAGCCCCTGATGGGAAGCAGCAGACAACAGCACGTTAGTGAGGGCACCTCGGGATGCGCTGGTGACAGACCGGGGCTAGAATGTGAACTTGCTCTTTTCCCCTCCCTGCCTGGCTCTTTCTCCACATCTGTGATTCCTTCTGGCTCAGCTCTGTGAAGCTCCCTGGCCTCCGGGGAGGGGTCTGTGCCCCACCCGACTCTTCCTCGTCAGAAAGAGACGGGAACTACTGACTGAAATCAGGTGCCTGTGGTGAGGGCCAGCGCAGTGGGGGGATGGGCGCAGGCAGCTCTGCAGTACAGGCAGGGGGCCCCGCACGCGCAAGGGGCCAGGCTGTCACCCTGAGGAAACGAGGGACCTCCTGTGTGGCCGGAGCTGGGACTGCAGAGTGGGTCTCAGGAGATGACCCAGGAAGGCCAGCCTGGAGCCAACTCCTACAGGACTCTGATGTCACATGGAGCCACTGAAAGTTTCAGCTCATACAGCCAAGGCCTAGCAGTGACCAGGGAAGGATTTCAGTGGCTGTTGTGAGAGCTGCAGGGAAGAGTTGACTGAAACGGTATAGGTGAAAAATGCTGAGCCTCAGCTCAGTAAGTTGGCGCACGCCTGTGACCCCAGCGCTCTGGGAGGCTGAGGCAGGAGGATCATAAGTTCAAGTCCAGCCTGGACAACTTAGTGAGATCCTATCTGAGGAGGTAGAGGCTGGGGATCTAGTTCAATCTGCAGGCCCTGGGTTCAATCTCCAGTACCCCCATACACACACACAAACAAGGAACTCAGGGGTGAAAGCAGGGCGGCAGAGAGCGGAAAAACTCTGCGCACTTGGAATCTGGGACGGAGCCTGGGATGTTTATGCTCAAGTTCAGGCCTCTCGCTTCCTCACTTGGGACCTTGGGTGACTCTCAGGATCGTAGTTCTCATCTTCTCAGTCGTACAATAAGGGGAATCACAGCAACTTGGGTGCAAAGCAGAATCTAATGGACTGCAAGTCCCACGCAATTATACGAGAAACGTAACAGACGGAGGAGGACCCACAGGAGTCCGACAGGTGGCCCTGCCCTGCCCACTTCGGCGGGGCCGTACCTTGGCGTCACCCTCCTCGCAGCTCTGTCTCCTCTGCCCCCGCAGGCCCTGGCTTTTCGGGGGCCTGGGCGGGGGCGCCTGGTTCTCACTGGCTGGTGACTTCCGGAGGCTGTAGTAGAAGGCTTCGGACAGCTCCTCCACGGTGGCCGCAGGGAGAGGCTCGGCCAGCTGGCCCGGCTGCCCTTCGGCCTCCACCACCGTCAGGTCCAGCCACCGCGGCGGGATCTCAAAGAAGGTGCCCGGCCGGGAGTCCAGGCCCACCACCAAGAAGGGCTCGGTGATCCGCTCCTCCAGCCGCAGGCCGGGGAAGGAAACCAGCGGGTCAGCGGGGAGGCCGGTGTCCTTGGTCACCACCTTGACCTCGCAGGGCAGTGACAGCTGCTGAGTCAGGTCTGCCAGGCTGTAGCGCCGGCTGTCGTTCATCTCCTCCACCAGGCCGCAGGGCAGGTAGAGGGGCAGCAGCACCTGCTCCTGGTCCTCCTCCGCCTCCTCGCGTTCGCCCTCCGCCTCCCCGGCCTCTTCGCCCAGCCGCGCGCACACCAGGACGTCTATGTCCTGCCCGTGGGTCCCCAGGACCTGGCCGGGCCCGATCACCTCCAGCCGGTCGCCCACAGCCAGGGAGGAGAGCTCGGGGCTCTCGTCCCCCTCCTCGCAGTCCTTCGTCACCACCACGCGGAGGCGCCGGCCGGGCTGCAGCGCACCCAGGAGGTCGTAGGCCGTGGGGAACTCCCGGGGCCGCCGCCGCAGCTTGCCCTGGTAGGCCCCGGAGACCATGAAGTGTCGGGGCACCTTCCGGCCCTTGCTGGAGGCCAGCACCCGCCAGGGGGGCGAGGCCGGGCCGTAGATGCAGAGCCTCTGGCCCTTCCGCAGGGAGCCCATCCACGGGCTGAGGAAGATGGGGGGCCCCTCCGGGACCTCCAGGATCTCCGTGAGCAGGGGAAACGGGCCTCCCCGGGCCAGGGCCTCGCTCAGCAGCAGCGGTTTGATGAAGTGGACGTGCTGGGAGGAGGCGGTGACGTCCTGGACCTCGACCTCCAGCGTGGAGGGGATCCTGACCACGGTCTTGCGCACTGTTGGGGGAGGGGTCGGCTCAGCGGTGCAGCACACACTGCCCCCGGGGCGGACCCCCACCCCCACCCCAGACGGAGGGCATTGGTCGGAGCAGGCTGGCCTCCTTCCGGGTTTCCTCTGGCTGGTTTGGGGGTTTGTTTGGTTTGGTTGGTTGGTTTTTTTGGGTACCGGGAATCGAACTCAGGACCCTGAGCTTGCCACGCAGGCGCTTGTGCCACTGAGCTATATCCCCGGCTGTTTGGTTTGGTTTGGTTTGTAGCACTGGGGATTGAACCCAGGGTCTTCACATTGAGCTACATTCCCAGCGCTTTCTTTTGTTTTTTATTTTTATTTATTATTTATTTATTTATTTATTTATTTATTTATTTTTGGTTTTTCTCCGGTACCGGGAACCGAACTCACGACCTTGCGCTTGCCAGGCAGGCGCTTTTGCCGCTGAGCTAAATCCCCAGCCCCTTTGTTTTTTATTTTGAGATGGTCTCTCCCAGTCCTTTGAGTTGCTCAGGCTAGCTAAGCTTGAATTTATAATCCTCCTGCCTCAGCCTCCTAGAGGCTGTGCTGTGTGCACAGTGCCCACTCATCCCTGTTTTCACTCTTCTTTCCTTCCAACATTTCTCTATTGTACTAGATTCTTCACCCACTCTTCCTTCCACTTCTTACTTTAAACAGAAAAAATTGGGTGCGGGTGTACCAGGAATTGAACTCAGGACCTCATGCTTGCCAGGCAGGCACTGTGCTACTAAAAATAAGCTGAATCCTCGGCCCTTAAAACAATCTTTTTTTGATATAGGGTCTCACCATGTAGTTCAGGCTGGCCTTGAGCTCACAGCGATCCTCCTGCCTCAGCCTCCTGAGGGGACTACAGGCATATGCCGCCACACCCAGCTAAAAATTATTTTTAAACATTCATAAAACAGTATCCATGCACCCATGCCCCAGCTTCAATTCAACTCATGGTCCATCTGCTTGCATCTCAGGCCCAGCTCCCTCCTCCACTGGATTAATCTGGTTTTTTTGTTTGTTTGTTTTGTTTCTTTGGTACAGGGAATCTTTCTTTCTTTTTTTTTTTTTGGTACTGGGAATCGAACTCAGGACCTTGTGCTTGCCAGGCAGGCACTTATGCTACTGAGCTATATCCCACTATTTTACTTTTTTTTCCTTTCTTTTTTTTTTTTTGTTTTTTTTTTTTCCGGTACTGGGAATCAAACTCACGACCTTGCGCTTGCCAGGCAGGCGCTGTGCCACTGAGCTAAATCCCCAGCCCCTTGTTTTTTGTTGTTGTTGTTTTTTGTGGTACAGGGAATCCAACTCAGGGCCTTGTGCTTGCCAGGCAGGCACTGCGCCGCTGAGCTACATCCACAGCCTTCCACTGGATTATTCTGAAGCACAATGATCACACCATGCCATGGGGAACTATTTCAATGTGAAAGACAGGATAATTAAAATTTTTTTTAAAAAAGGAATACCATGGGGGCTGGGGAGATAGCTCAGCGGCACAGCATCTACCTGGCAAGTGTGAAGTCATAAGTTGGATTACTGGTACAAAAAAAAAAATTTCAGGGGCTGGGGATTTAGCTCAGCAGCAGAGCGCCTGCCTGGCAAGCGCAAGATCATGAGTTCGATTCCCAGTACTGGAAAAAAAAAAAAAAAAAAAGAATAAAAATTTTTCATAATAAAAAAAGGAATATCATGATGTCATTAATGTATTAGTAATTATTCAATAATTCCTAAACACCACCAAATATCCAATCAGTTCCACCATTTTTAAATTTTTAATTTAATTTAAAATGTAATTTCACAAGTGCCTGCCTGCCAAGTGCAAGGTCCTGAGTTCGAGCCCCGGTACTAAAAAAATAAATAAATAAATAAAATGTTATTTCATGAACTGCTTTTCCAAATCCTTTCTGGGTTTAAATAGATAAAACTAAATCAAGAAAAACAACGCTGGGTGTGGTGGCGCACGCCTGTAGTCCCAGCACTTGAGAGGTTGAGGCAGGAGGATCGTTGCAAGTTCAGGACCAGCCTAAGCTACAAAGTGAGCCCAAGCCTAAC
Organism: Chinchilla lanigera; assembly: GCF_000276665.1. Taxonomy (NCBI): domain Eukaryota; kingdom Metazoa; phylum Chordata; class Mammalia; order Rodentia; family Chinchillidae; genus Chinchilla; species Chinchilla lanigera. The sequence continues at coordinate 7,066,604 of NW_004955452.1, read as the reverse complement.
CTGAACTGCATAGCGAGGCCCTGTCTCAAACACACACACACACACACACACACACACACAAAACCACTAAATGATCTTAGGCCGCCAGGAGTGGTGGCGCACACCTATAGTCCTAGCACTCAGGAGGCTGAGGCAGGCGGATCATGTTGAGTTCAAGGCCAATCTGGGCTACAAAGTAAGCTCAAGGCCAGCCTGAACTGCATAGCAAGACCCTGTCTCAAAAAGACAAAAAAAAAAAAAAAAAAAAAAGATCTTGGGCCACTTCCTTTCTGGGTACTGATTAGAATCTCAACTACTAGCTCTAAAAGACTATGAGGAAGCTGAGCATAGTGTCACATGCGCAAAATCCCAACACTCTGGGAGGCTGAGGCAGGAGGATCACAAGTTCTAGCCCAGCTTGGTTAACTCTGACATAGTGAGATTCTCTCAAAATTAAAAATAAATAAATGAAAAGGGCTTGGGATGTAGCTCAGTGAGAAAGCCCTGGGTTCAAACCCCAACACTACCCCTCCAAAAAATGAAGGAAAGTAGCCTGGTATTGCCACACCACGCACAGGCAGGTTAGGGACACTCTCCCCTTCTCACAAGTGACAGCACCAAGGCTTACAGGGGTGGCAGCTTCTCTCATGCAGCATGGTTGGGAATTTCGCTCAGTGCCAGAGGAGCAGACAGCTGGTTGGAGCTGGGAACTGTGCACACAGGAGTTCATGCTATTGTTGAAGGGTCCCTGACCCGGAAGCCCTGACTCCCCAGAAGTTGTGGTCTCTGCTTCTCAGGTGTGGCCTCCTCTACTACTTCCCACAGACAAGGTCCAGGCACCGTGGGAAAGCTCATTTCAGTTTCTGGGGAGTTGTCCAGGAGCGATCAAGGACCTATTACACCAAAAGGCAGGGACGCCTGCTCAGGCCCACACAGACCTGTCAAGAGGGTTCTGGAACTGTCCTGAAAAGGCCCCCACTGGCCAAAGATGAGATAATCTGAGCAACTGTAAGAATTACATCCGTGCTGGGCGTGGTGGCACATGCCTGTAATCCTAGCACTCAGGAGGCTGAGGCAGGAGGATCGCTGTGAGTTTGAGGCCAGCCTGGGCTATAAAGTGAGCTCAAGCCAGCTTGAACTGCACAGCGAGATCCTGTCTCAAAAAGACCGAAAAAAAAAAACAGAATTACATCAGTAGGGAAAATAATCAGTGGGGGTGTGTGGAGATTTAGCTCAGCAGCACAGCACCTGCCTGGCAAGCGCAAGATCATGAGTTCAATTCCCGGTACCAGAAAAAAAAAAAAAATCATTGGGTTCAAGCACACTGAAAACATTTTGTATGTGAGGTCACAATGATTAAAAAAAAATTCTACATTGTCACCTGGAGGTTCCACATGGAGCCAAGCTGAGACTGTCTGCCCTGCACCTCACAGGGCAGTAAAAAACTGCACCTCAAATCTGCTCAAACCTCGGGTCTAAGCACCAGGTCACAGATGTGAAGCCAAGAATCATCACAGCTGGCCTGTGTGTGCTCTCCCATCAACAGCTGCTGGCAAAGCTGGCTCTGAGCTGGGATCTGATCCAGGAATTTGGACGTCAAGCAGGTCTCCATCACCCCTTGAAAAGAATGTATCCAGCTGGTGTGGCAGGGACGCCTGGAATCCCAGCACTTGAGGATCTCAAGTTTGAGCACAGCCTAGGAAATTTAGCAACTTAGCAAGGCCTCGTCTCAAAATAAAATATAAAAATGGGCCAAGGATGTAGCTCAGTGTGAAGTCCCTGTTACATTCCACCTGGAACCCCTGCTACCCGCAGAGCGGGGCGTCTCCCAGCAGGGCAGCTCCCCTCCCACCCCCACTGCCAAAGACTCACTGTGCATGATGGCTTGGACCTCATACTCTGGCCTCAGGACCACAGAGTGCCAAGGGAGGGCGGGGCAGGTGAGCTTGAGGTCCCTCAGGGCTGGGTCCTGCAGGATCTGGAGCAGAGTTTGGGACGCAGTGGGCTCCCGCGTCCAGAAGGGCCCCTTCTGGGTGAGGGGCAGGTGCAGGACGACCTGCTGGGCCTTGGAGTCCAGGCTACAGCGTGCACAGCGGGTCCCGAGGTGCATTTCCACGGCCTCCAGCACGAGGGGCTGGTCTTCGGGCACCACCCCGGCCTTTGTGACCACGCTGCGAGCGGACATGAAGCAAAGGGGCAGCGGGGTGGCGCTCTGCTGTGCGGCAGAGACCAGCTCCTGCAGGGTCCCGTAGCTCTTCGGGGTGGAGAGCGGGCAGAAGTGGCCTGTGGGGTTCAGCAGAGAGTGGCAGTCAGGGCCAGGCAGACACGGGCTAGGCCCCGGGCCCAGACTGCCTGCAGATGACCCAGCCAGCGTCCGTGAGGACAGGTGTCAAAGGACGCGCCGGCTCCAGGCGGAGGGACAGAAGGCAGGGCGGCAGTGTACCAGTGGACAGTGAAGGGCAGGAGTGGTGAGGGCAGACACAGAACAGAAAACAGCCCCGGCAGAGGCACAGGCAACTCTCACACCCTCCCTCCCCTCGCCCCACCCTGCCTCTCCTCCCTCTCCAGTCAGCTCAGCAAATGCCAGGCCCACACATCCAGAACGGCCCCCTGCACCCGGCCCTCCCAAGCCCGCAGCCCAGGAGCTGCTGGTCAGGTGCCCTCCGGCCCCTCCTCCTGCCTGCCAGCACCGCCGGCTGCTCTCCCGGCTCCCACTTCCGGCCATTCTCCCGCCACCACCACCGAGCAGGCCGCTCGCGGATGCAGTGGTTCCCTTCCCCAAACCCACAACCTGCGTCTAATCAAACAACCATCACCAAGCCGGGACTGAGGGACGAGTCACAAGGCACTGGTCCGAGAACAGAGGGCGGCTCAGCGGCGCGGCACAAGCTTAGCATGGCGGAGGCGCTGGTTCCATCCCTCCCTAGCACCACAAAAAAGGCGCTAATCTGGCTTATTCAAAGGTGTCCATGTCGGGCTGGGGATATAGCTCAGTGGTGCAGCTCCTGCCTGGCAAGCGTGAGGTCATGAGTTCGATTCCCGATGCAAAAAAAAAAAAAAAAAGTCCATCTCAAGACCAAGAAGAGCTGGAGGAATATTCTAGCCTGAAGGAAACTAAAGAGATGAACACAATGTGTGATCCCCACTTGGACTCAGGAGCAAGGAAAACCCTGCTGCAAAGGAAAACCCTGCTGTAACGTAAATTTCATTAGGGCAGTTGGTGGAACCTGGATTATAGATTGTGAGTCACACAATAGCATGCCATCAAAACTATGTTTTCTGGTTGTTGTTGTTTTTTTTTGTCTTTTTGAGACAGGGTCTCACTATACAGTTCAAGCTGGTCTTGGGCTCACTTTGTAGCCCACGCTGGCCTCGAATTCCCAATGATCCTCCTGCCTCAGCCTCCCAAGTGATGGGATTACAAATGTGCACCACCACGCACGGCTGAATTTGTTTCATATTTTGGGGGTTGCTTTTTGGTTGAGACAGGGTCTCACTATGTAATCTAGGCTAGCCTTGAACTCACTATGCAGAGACCCGTACTTGTGATCTTCCTGCCTCAGCCTCCCAAGTGCTGAGATTACACGTAAGTGTCATCATGCCTGGCAAATTTCCTGAATTTGATCACCGAACGATGTGCACTTTTGTGTGTGGATGGCCTTGTTTTTAGGAGATGCACACTATCGTGCCTAGGGGTAACATTTAAGTAAAAAGAGGTATCATGTCTGCAATTTATTCCCAAATGTGTCAGAAAAAAAACATGTCTATCCAGGTACATGTCTGTGTGTTGTGGTATAATAAAAAATAGGGTGAATATTTTTTTTTGTACTGGGAATCGAGCTTAGGACCTTGCTCTTGCCAGGCAGGTGCTGTGCCGCTGAGCTATATCCCCAGCTTAATGTTTTAAAATGTATTAAAAACACTGCCATTAATCTCCCTCAAAATATTCTCAGTTGCTTCAGAAACATTTATCCCATCATTCTTGCCACTTTTTGAAGCAGTTCTAGAAGTCCTCTCTCTTGTTTTCTCTCTCTTTTTTTTTTTTTTTTCTTCCGGTACCAAGAATCAAATTCAGGACCTTACACTTGCCGGGCAGGCGCTGTGCCGCTGAGCTAAATTCCCAGCCCTTTTTTTTCCCTTTTTGAGACAGGGTCTCACTATGCAGTTCAGGCTGGCCTTGAGCTCACTTTGTAGCCCAGGCTGGCCTCAAACTTGAAACAATCCTCCTGCTTCAGCCTCCTGAGTTCTGGGGTTACAGCTGTGCACCACCATGCCCAGCTCTGGAAGTCCTCTCTCTTGAGTGTTGTTCTGTGCATGACTGCCGTGATGTCCTGAATCGGTTCAAAGTGTTTATCTCTTGTGGTCATTTTGACTTTGGACAGGAACCGGCAGTCATGGCATATGGCGGATGTGAACACTCGGTAACGTTTCACGAGCCTGCCTCTCTGTCAGACGGCACTGGGCAGCAGGGCTCACTGTGTGTCTGATCACATCTCATAAAGACCCTCTCAAAAGAGGACTCAAGGGGCTGGGGATTTAGCTCAGCGGCACAGTGCCTGCCTGGCAAGCATAAGGTCAGGAGTTCGATCCCCGGTACCGGAAAAAAAAAAAAAAAGGACTCAGAAGGGCTTCAGAAAGTGGTAAGAGTAATGGGATAACTGTGTTCAAAGAAAGGAGGGATATTCTGAGGGGGATTAATGGCAATGGTTTTAATGGTAATAAAGTTTTTTTTCTTTTTTGGTCTTTTTGAGACAAGGTCTTGCTATGCAGTTCAGGTTGGCCTTGAGCTCATTTTGTAGGCCAGGCTGGTCTCAAACTCACATAGATCCTCCTGCCTCAGCCTCCTGAGTGCTGCGATTAGAGGTGTGTGTCACCATGCCCGGCTGTAATGAAGTTTTTACCACGTAAACATTCCCTGTGTGTTTCTATCACACCTGGCACAGAGAAAGCGGGCAGGAACAAAAATGTAACGAAGGTTTAGCAATTGGTGACTGGAGGCTGGGTGACCAGGAGTTCCAGCAAGTCTTGAGTACATCTGAAACTATTTCAGAAGAAAAACAAAAACCTCCAAATACAAAAAAACCCTCACTTGTATATTTCTAAACCTCACTGGCTGCTCAGTCCCTTCAAAATAAACGCCAAGCTGTATCAGCACCACACAGCCCTGGGTGGGTTGGCTCCTCCCGGAGCGCTCTTGAAAGCTGGCACCCATTTGCCCTCCTGTCAGTGCCACCTGGACAGGCCTGGCTCCCCCAGACCCCACAGGCCCAGGCACACATGGGTGTCATAGATGTCAGGCGAGTAAATGCGTGAGCACACACAGGGACTGGCCCTGCACAGAGAGCTGGAGCGTAGGCAGATGTGATCAGAGACCAACGCGGACAGGGTGCGGCCAGGCCAGGCTCAGAGTGCTTATTGTCCGATCACTCTGAGGGCATCCCTGGCCGCGAGGCTGCAAAGCCCGACAGGTCGGAGCGGATGCTGGGATCGGCAAGCCCTCCAGGAGTTCCCGCGGGGGTCCTGGAGGTTGCCAGGCATGTGGGGAGGGAGGCAGGGGGCCCTTCCTTACCCTGGAAGTTGGGGGGCAGCTCCAACGTCTGACCCGTGCCTGGGTTCTTACAGACCACTTTCTGCAGGTGAACCTGCGTGACCTTCATCAGGTCTCCCGTGGACAGGCAGCACTCATTCCCACAGATCTCGTAGATGGAGCCTGTGGAGACATGGACTCCGTTTCCTCATTTGGCGGGGACCAAGCACCAGGGGACCTGGGCCGTGCTCCTGACAGGGTCTGCTCCCAATGCACCCTCTGTGGTGCGCTTCTCACAGGGCTGATCCACCTCTGCACCCTGCAGCCAGCACGGGGCTCAGCCTCGGTTAAATCCGTGAATCCGTAAGTAACCCCGGTGAACCTCAACCCCTTCACTGCACAGCCATGAAGTCATGCTCAGGGAGGGTCAGGGGCTCCCTGTGCAGGGCCGGGTGAGGACCAGCCCTCCTCAAGCTCTTTGCTCCTCCTTCAGGTGAGCCACTTTTAAGGGACGCACAGGCAGGAACGGAGGCCCTGACGGTGCTGCCCAGCAGGCAAGGTTCTGGGTGCCTCCTCTGGCCGAGCAGCCCACTTTCCTGGTTTAAACGGCAGGTCCACAATAGAGATCTCTCCCCGAAGGACTGCATAGGCTCTCCATCCAGCTGAAGGAGGACAGGAAATTGCAGGTGACCTGCCGTAAGGGCACCTGACACCCTCCCACCCCACAGGGCAGCCTCTGTAGGGCCCCTCACATCAGCCCCAAGAAGCTGATGCAAACTCTTCAGCCCAGGAAAATGCACAGGGCTCGCAGAGCACAGTTCTGTCTACAATGCAGGGTGTGGACCTTCCTGCCACAAGCGGCAGCTGCGGAGCTATATATACACCTACACATACCTCGCTCAGTGCTAAGTGCGCAGGTGCCTCACTGCCTTTAATACCATGAGTGCCCTCGGCGAACAGGAAGTTTCCCACTCCTAAATAATGACACTTAGTGCCCGGCGTGGTGGCACACACCTGCAATCCCAGCACTCGGGAGGATGAGGCAGGAGGATCGTTGCAAGTTCGAGACCAGCTTGGGCTACAAAGTGAGCTCAAGGCCAGCCTGAACTGCATGGCCAGATCCTGTCTCAAAAGACCAAAAAAAAAAAAAAAAAAAAAAAAGACACTTCGTTTCTCTTTCTTTAAACTGACACAGCTTCAGAGGCTGCGTGTGGCTCAAAATGATCAGAAAACAGGAGACAGGACTGGCGGTCAAGCCCAGGGTGTTTGCCTCTAAAACTGGCGCTCCTAACTAGGTGACACCCCACACACACACTGCCATGGCCACCTGTCCTCCACACTCACCCCATCTGCACACCCACGGGTTCTTCTTTAATCACATCGCCCCAGCGGCAGCCACCTGCCCCCACCCCAGATCAGGCAGGATGAGGAAACAGGTACCGCGACCCTGGAAGCCAAGGGATGCCTGGAGGACAGGGGCTCGGTCCTGGGCTGGGAGGGGAGCACACAGCTGCAGGCAGCTCCCAGAGGTGGAGCCCGAGCCCAGATGCTGAAATACCCGAGGGGACCTGGGCTGACACACTGAGGCGGAGGCGCCTGCGTGGCCCTCCGGGTGTGTCAGCCCTGCTCTAGGACCCGCCTCGGACCTCAGAACACTTCTGGAAGCCGCTGTGGCACAGCAAGTTTCCTCCCTCGGGGAGCAGGATGTGCAGGGCGAGAAGTTCGCGGCGGGAAGGAGCCCGCACGCACCCACCGCCAAGCCCGGGCGCCCACTCCCTCCCGCGGCCGCTCCGACCCTCGCTCTTGCTCTTTGGGGCAGTGACTAGGGACAGTGTGACTGCCCGGCTGTGTGACAGCCCGGAGATCTCCGCCGTGACAGGCGGGCGGTGGGCAGGGAGCAAACGTGCTGGGGGTGCACGGAGCAGAGCGCAGGGAAGGCTTCGCGGAGGAGGCGCCGCGCGGCTGAGCGGTGAAGAGCTGGCCGGTCCGTACTGCCCCGCCTAGCAGGGGGCCGGGCGGGAGCGAGGCGCCCGGGCAGGGAGAGTAGGGAAGAGGAGAGGGGAGGGGAGGGGAGAGGAGGGAGAGAAAGGGAAAGAAAAAAAGGAGAGGGGAGGGAGGGGAGGCCCCTATCCACGGACGGACGCAAAGCTGAGGTCTCGGGTGGGGCTGGCTGTGCCCCGACTCCCACAGCTGGGCAGTGAGCGACTCCAGGTCTCAAGGCCCGGGGGGCCCGCACGGGAGCCCGGGCCCGCTCACCCTCGGAGTAGACTCCGGAGTAGACCCGCAGCACGCGCGGCAGGGAGGCGGGGTCCAGGCAGCGCGCGAAGTCCTGCAGCGACACCGGCTCCATGGTCTCCGCGGATCGGCTAGCTCTGCGCGCACCTAGCTGCCGGAGCCCCCAGCCCCGCCCCGCCCCGCCCGCCCGCCCCGCCTCGCCCGTCTCCTCCCTCCAAGCCACGCCCCCAAGCCACGCCCTCCGGCCCCGCCCGGCCCGTGGATGGGCGCCGGGCCCCACCGCGGACCTGGGGCCCTCTTGGGTAAGGCGCTTCCATCTCCTTGCCTCGGTTTCCTCCAGACTGAAGTGGGCTTACAAGTCCTGCCTCTCCCACGGTCTCGCAGAGCGTCTGGATCGACTCTGGATTCCGGGAAGATGCTGAACGAATGGAAGCTGTCCATGGTCCTTTGCTTGGACACCTCTAGTGACAGGAACTCATTACCTTTCTGGGACGCTCATACTCTCTGGATAACTCTAGTTCTAGTTAGAAATTCTCCCTCCGGCTAAAGAGAAATCTGCTTCCGAGGCAGGCTGCCACGTGCGAGCTCGCGGGATGGCCAGGGCTTTTCCAAGGTGCTCGTTTTTACAGCCCGCAGAGTACATTTCAGTGATGATGAAAGGTGACTGAAGCCTCCAGTGGACCCCATGGGGAGAGGGACACAGCAATGCAGGCAGCCAGGGCCTGCGGGGCTGTCGAGCGGGGGTGACAGCTGGAGAGGGCATTTCTGGGGGCGTGGATCGCTGAGCACCTGCCCCAAGCAGGCCCTGTACAGCCCCTGTTGCTTACCGCTCCCTACACAAGGGCAAGGCAGTGGGACCGGGAAACTGAACCGCAGGAAAGGGGATTTTTTGTAAGGCGCGCAAAATGGAGATGCTAGGATTTTAACCCCGCTCTGCCAGGTTTCTCCTGCAGGCCAGAGAAAATGGCAATTCATCATCTCTTTCCCATGTGTTTTGGTAGACTGTGGACCCCTCGGTGAATTTCTGCTCAGCCCAATTTTGCCTATAATTGTAGTAAGGGATGAAGATAAAAAGATGGGCTTTGGAGACGCTCCACCACCTCTTAGCTGTGTGACCTTGGGCCAGTTCCTCAACCTCTCTGAGCCGCATTCCCTTCTGTACAACGAGGATAGTCAGGAGTTGGGGGTGTTGGTGAAAATGGTAGTGTAACACTGACACATGGGCGCATGCCAAGTGCTCAGCACCCGTCATTATATTATTTCCCAAGGGCTTCGGTGCCTCTGACACTTCTCAGACACGATCTCGTCTCCGTTGCTTCTCCCAACAACCCACCTCCCATTTTAGGAAATAAAAACGAGGGGGAAACTGTTGGCTTTGCTGTTGCACAACGCAGAAATGCAGAAACGTAAAGCTCATATACTCTCGAAGCAATGGCTAAAGTGTTTCAATTGTCTTTTATCTCTTTTCTGGATTTTTCCATAACGTGATTTGAGTGCTTTTATATGAACAAAAGTATTATGAACAGCTCCGTAGCAAGGCTGTTCGAGGCCACCGTGCGGATCCTCTGGAGCAGGGCGCCCCCCTCGTAGATGTTCGCTGGGGAAGACTGGTCGCTCTTGGAAGGAGCTGTGCACGGGGCCGCACGCGCATCCTCCTAGAGGGGGCGTGTCCGACTGCTGGCTCCGCCCCCTGTGAGCGCGCCCGCTGCCCCCGCCCTCCTGGTTTCTGCTGTGAACAGGCGGGGCGGACCCTTCCCAGCCCGGTGCAGGGAGGAAGGTGGGGGCGGGGAAGAGAGATGGAGGGGTAAGGGGAGGAGGCGAAGAAGGGTGTGGGGCATCTGAGAAGCTTCCCTGTCTAGCCTTGGGCCCACGGGGCAGACTTGGTGGTCCTCAGGCCCTGGTGCACAGAGGGAAAATCTGAGTAAACCCTCCAGACTTAATTTGTTTCACCTGCTTTTAGCTACTTGCTTTTTAAATTTATTTATTTTTTGCATTTTGCATTGCCGGGGATGGAGCCCAGGGCCTCCCGCATGCTAAGTCCTTGCTCTACCCCTGAGCTACACCCGCAGCAGTTACTTGCTTTAAATCACCAGCTTTGGAGGTAGAGATAACAGTCCCACGGGTGGACTATGGGGGAACCGTTGATGAAGTTGGATGGACCCAGCGCGCTCAGACCCCTGACTGCTTCCGAACCTCCAAGCGCCTTTCCTCACACCTCGGCCCCTGAGTGTCCTCAAACCCTGCCTTCCGGGAGGTGGATTTGAGATTTGCTGTCTGCACTCGTGGCTGCCTCACCTTGTGAATAAACCCTTTTCTGTCATTGCAAAACTCATCCCTCCCGGGATTGGCATGAATGGGGCCTGGTCAGTAAGAGGGAGCCCCTGAGCCGTTGAGGAGGGCCGGGCACAGCTGCTCGGCCTGGGGGCTGGAGGAGGGGCAGCGCCGGAACCGTGACCGTGAGTCTGGGGAAGTGGGTTTGAGGGCAAAGGGTTTTTTTTTTCCTTCCCTTTTTTGCAGTGCTGGGAATCTAACGAGGGCCTCCTGGAGGCTATGCAAATGCGCGCACACACCCGCACACATACACCACACACATGTTCCGCACCAAGGCCTCTGTGCCCACGACTTCCTAACCCGGACTGAATGGCAGATGTTTATCTCAGGGAGGGCATCACAGCCCCTGCTCTCATGATGCCGCTGGTGAAGAGGAAAATGAGCCTCCGAGAAGGATCGGGTCTTGTTCTCCTAACACCACAGCTTCTGGGTGATTTCGGAGCTCTGTGACACAGCAGTTGGGATTCTTGTCGCCTTTCGAGCACGGGTTAAATAAAAAGATATTCCTTACTTAGGCGCGGTGGTGCACATCCGGGAACTCTCAGCACCCAGAGGCAGGAGGATCACCAACTTGAGTTCAGCCTGCACAACTTAGTGACTTAGCAAGACCCTGCCTCAAAATAAAGAACGGGCTGCACATGTAGCTTAGTGCTAAGAATGTAGACAGTTAAGTTCGATTGAAGTTGATTTGCAGCCAGAGAGGTCCTGGGCCCTTGAGGAGATCAGCACAGGAGATGAGACGCACAAAGACTGAGGCCAATCTGAGAGAGCCAGGCCCGAGTATCTCCCTAGAGATGAACAGCAACTTGAGCTTGTGCTGTGGTTAGCACCACCCGGTCCAGTGAGCCCAGCTAGGCACGAGACGCACAGGTGGGTGACCGGAACACCAGGACCCGCGCTCTTTCCAGGAATACCTTTGTTCTTCCCATGTACCCTTGCTGCACGCTTCGTTTCCCTATTGGATCAATATTAACTAAATGGCTGTAGTTGTCTTCCGATATGTCAGTGGTGGCGAATTTATGGCACGCGTGCTACAGCCAGTTGTTTGTTACCACTGAAAGCTCCTAAAAAGTTCGCCATCCTGCTATAGGTTGTTTGCAGTTTGACCCTTGTGATTTTGCTGTATAAATTACCCTTGACAAAGAGCTTCAAGGTGCCATCCACTCGGTGGGGCCTCTCCTGGAAATCCAGGGGCTATTCTTCTCCTTATTTCCAATAAAACTCTCCTAACTTCTTTTTTTGGTTCATGGCTGCATTCTCCAAAGTTTCAAGATCACTATGCCGGGCATGGTAGCACACGCCTGTAATCTCAGCACTGGGGAGGCTGAGGCAGGAGGATCGTTGCAGGTTTGAGATTAGTCTGGGCTACAAAGTAAGCTCAAGGCCAGCCTGAACTGCATAGCGAGACCCTATCTCAAAAAGACAAAAAAAAAAAAAAGATCACAAACTTGGTACATCTGACATCTAGCAGGTTGGGAGTTATTTTCCCCTTTACACTAAGGCCCTGGTTTCATTCTACAGTACCTTCAAAAATAAAAAAATTCTCTTAGCTAGGCATGGTGACAAACACCCGTAATCCCAGCTACTCAGGAGGCTGCAACAGGAGTATCTTCAAATTCAAGGCCAGCTTGAATAACTAAAGTGCTGGGAATGTGGCTCAGTGGCAGAGTGCCCCTAGGTTTAATCTCCAGCACCAAAACAAAACAAAACAAACTCAAAAAATTTCAAATGGCAAAAAAATAATAATAATAAAAATTGTTTTAAAAATGAAATTACCATATGATCAATCCAGCAATTCATTTCTGTTTAGATACTCGAACTGAAAATAGAATCTCAAAGAAATATTTGTACACCCATGTTCATAGCAGGTGTTTGTACACCATGTTCACAACTGCCAAAAAGAGAAGCAACCGAAGTGTCCATCCAAAGATGAACAGCTAAGGCACAAGTAGCGTTTGCACGCGATGACGTATAATTCTGCCATTGAAAGGAAGGACATTCTGACACATGCTACAATACAGATTAGACCGGAGGGCATTATGCTCAGTGACGTAAGTCAGGATGATTTCATTTCCACTCATACATGGGCCCAAGCGCAGTCAAATTCATAGAGGTAAAGTTACCAGTGGTCAAATGAGACGCATAGAGAATAGTTGCTTCATGGTAATACTTGCAGTTTTGCAAGATGAGAAAGTTCTGGAGACCTATTGCATCATAGTGCAGATATGCGCGCTTAATGCTGCCGTAACAAAAACAATTTGACAATGGCTTAGATGGTAAATTTTGTGAAGTCCTGGGTTCTATGCCCAGAACTATCCAAAAAGAAACTCGCTATGTCTACTTTATCACATTTTTTCAAAAATGTATCTGAAACTGTGGAAACAATTTTTTTTGAGGGGGAGGTTTATTTTGTTTTGTTTTTGGTGCCAGGGATTGAATCCAGAGGTGCTCTATCATTTAGCTACATCCTCAGTCCTTTTTATCTTTTTTTTTTTTTGTCTTTTTGAGACAGGGTCTTGCTATGCAGTTCAAGCTGGCCTTGAGCTCACTTTGTAGCCCAGTTTGGTCTCAAATTCACAACAATCCTCCTGCCTCAGCCTCCCAAGTGCTGGGATTACAGGCATGTGCCACTACGCCTGGCTCAAACCCTTATTATTCTGAGACAAAATCTCACTGAATTGCCCAGGATGGCCTCAAATTTGCAATCCTCCTGCCTTAGATTCCTGAGTAGCCAGATTACAAATGTGTGATACTGTGCCCAGCTTCAAATTGTCCTTAAATCTGTTTCCCCCACCCCTGTACCCCAGTACTGGGGACCAAACCCAGGGCTCACATGCTAAGTACATGCTCTGCCACTGAGCTGCATTCTAGCCTGTTAAAATTTTATTTTGAGATGGTATCTTGCTAAGTTGCCTAGGCTGACCTCAAACTCGAAATCTTCCTACCTCAGCCTTCCAAGTGCTGGGCTTACAGATGTGCACTGCCATGCTTGTTCAAAGTATTTCTTCTTTTTTTTTTATTCTGCCCAGTGCTGGGGATTGAAACTAAGGCCTTGTACATGCTAGACAAGTGCTCTGAGTTATATTCCTTCCCCCGAGAGAGACAGAGATTCTGGGGATTAAACCCGGAGCCTTCACACAAAGCTATAGCTCCAGCCCCAGTCCTTTATTTCTTTTATGATTTATTTTAAGAGAAGGTCTTGCTAAATTGCTAAATTGCCCAAGTTGGGCTCAAACTTGTGATCCTCCTGCCTCAGCCTTATAGACTGCTGGGATTATAAGAATGTGTCTCCATGCCCAGCTTCTAGGTAATTTTTTTCATCCTTACAGTTTCTTTTTTTAAAAAATTTATTTAAATTTAATTTTTTTAAGATTAGGAAGAATCGGCCTGGCGTGTGGCACACGCCTGTAATCCCAGCACTCGGGAGGCTGAGGCAAGAGGATCGTTGTGAGTTCAAGGCCAGCCTGGGCTACAAAGTGAGCTCCAGGCCAGCCTGAACTGTGTAGTAAGACCCTGTCTCAGGGCTGGGGATTTAGCTCAGTGGCACAGTGCCTGCCTGGTAAGCACAAGGTCGTGAGTTCAATTACCGGTACCGGAAAAAAATCCAAAAACCAAAAGAAAAAAAAAGACCCTGTCTCAAAAAGGCAAAAACAAACAAAAAAAGAGTAGGAAGAATTTACTGAGAGAAAGCAAGCTTTTGTCTGAGAGGGACAGAAGGGGTCCGGAAAGTGGGTTGCCTCATCCTTACAGTTTCTACAGAAGCATCACACCCTCAAGAAGACGTCCCTGGCCCCTGCCAGAGCTCCTCCCTTGTCATGCACTTACACAGTGCCTCCTCCCCAGCTCCCACCAGCAGCATGTTACGTGTGTCCATTTCTTAACCTCTCTTCCCCCTCATACCCCCCCCCCGTGAGGGATGGGCGTGTCTCTTCCTCACTTGTGTCCGCAGAGCCTAGTGTTCGTTGAATAACTGTACAACAAGATTTAAAGGCTGGGCAGATCCCCCAGTGAGAATGGAAAGCAGAAGAAATTTGACATCTCTGCCTTCATTTTTTCATCTATCACCTTTATTACCTGAAAACTTGGGGTCAGATCCCTGCTCCATTCTGCATGTCAGCCTGGGGAATCACTTCAGCATCTGTCTAAAAATTAGTAAAACAAAGTTCCTTATCCCTTTTTTTTTTTTTTTCTTTGAGACAGGATCTCACTTTGCAGTCCATGCTGGCTTAAACTCTCTATATAGCGCAGGCTGGCCTAGAATTCACAATCCTCCTGCTTCCGCCTCCCAAGTGCTAGGATTATGGTGTGCACCACCATGCTCAGCTATTGGCCCTGAATTTACCTAGCCTACCTCATCCTCCTTCAAGTCATAGGACACCAAGATAAAAATCGCTAATTTTCAGGATTTGCTGGGACATCCAACTGCCAGCCTTTACAGCATCCTGTTCCAGAGCCCTGAAGAGACGACTTCAAGTCCTCAGGCATTGTCCTAAGCCTTCAGTCACCTCAAATCCAGGAAAACAGAGCCACCCAGACCAGCCCAAGATGAAGTTACCCACTCCTTGCCCCCCAAGCCCGGACAGTCACCTCGTGGGAGTCAGCCTGCCTCTCCAGGAATGAGGACTTCTCTGGTGCAGCCTCACAAAGCAGCTGTGAAGCCAGGCGTGGCAATCCAAGCACTCAGAAGCCGAGGCAGGAGGAGCATGGGTTTGAGGCCAGTTTGAGGTTGAACTACATAGCCAAAATCCTGTCTCAAAAACAAAACAAGACAAAACAAAAAAATACCAGGAGTGGTGACAGCATGCCTGTTATCCCAGAATTCTGGGAGGATGAGGCAGGAGGATTGCAAATTTGAGCCTAGCCCAGGGAGTTTATCAAAACTCTGTCTCAAAGTCAAAACTAACAAAAATCCTGGGGATGTACTTAGTGTGAAGATCCTGGGTTTAATTCCCAGTGCCGAGACAATAATCAAGCAGTATGAGGAGGCTTGACTTGCCCACGATTACCTAGCCTACCTGACAGCTGGGCAACCCCCGACCCTGGCTTTTGTGCCCCTTCCTGTAGAACGCCAAGGCTCTGTGAGTCAGCCCCTGAAGACAGAGCCTGAGCCTCCGTCCGTCCGTCTTCCCAGCATGGCCACGCTGACTAAAGCTCCTTGCCTGCCCTCGCCCTGCTGGTCGCCTTGCTGGGTGTTTTGGGAAGGATGGCCAAGCTTGCGCCGTGGCCCTAAGCCTCCAGTGACAATGGGAGGATTCTGGGGCCTGGGGTTTACCTTGTCTCCCCACTTTCCTCCACATCCTGGAGAATGACCCCTCCCTGGGGCAGGGGGCCATTTTCTGGGAAGTCTGAAGCCGGGGTACCTGGCTTGTCTTGGTCGCAAGCCCTTCCCAGGGCTGTGGGACAATCAGGACCCCAAGTTACACTCAGGCAATAGCGGCTGCTCCTCTCGGCCTGTTTCCTCAGCTTTGAATTCACAGGATTGAAATTGAAGAGAAAGCATCCCTCTCCTCCTTCCCTTAGGATTTTCCAGCCCGGGGCCCTGGCCCATCTGCCCGAGGCTTCCTGTCCCCGCCACGCTGGCCCAGGCATCACACACCCTTGACCCTTCTCACACGGGGCTGGAGGGAGGGCCTGGGGCAGGGGGAGCGGAACCTCACAGCAAACCTGAGATGTAGGTTTTCTCCTTCCTTCTGTCTCACACAGGCAAACTGCCCCCTAGTGAGGGCAGGCGGTGCGCCCCAGCTCCACGGCTAAAAGAGGATAAGAACGGGGCCCTGTGCTGCTAGGGACAGAAGGGGCCCTGGGCAAGCGCCTTTCTCAGGCCACTGTGCCCTGCCCACGGGAGCTCCCTGCTCGGGCCCTCCTTGCTCTTCTGTCCCCTGAGGGTTTGAGAGTTTCACGGAAACACAGTTCGGTTTGGTGGTGTCCCCTCCGGCGCCACTGGGCTACTGGGTTGGGGACGGAGACCCTGTGGGTGGCTCAGGTGAAGGCCTGCTGCTGGAGGCCGGAGGGGGCATGGCGGGAGCTGCCACGGAAGGGGGGACCCAGGCGCGTAGGAGAGGGGGAAGGAGCCCCTCAGGCGAGCACTATTTCCAGGATGCAGGGTGGCTGGGTGACAGCGGCGACGCTGCCTGGTCGGCCCCAGTGCGTGAGGGTTACTCCCGGGCCCTTCCTTCTGCGGCTGGGGGCAGTGGGAGGCCGCCTGCAGGGAGTGCTGGCCCAGCCCGGGCGAGTGGGCGACAAAGGGGAGGGGAGAGGGGAACAAATGGAAGAACTGAGGCTTCCGGTGGGAGGCAGGAGCGGCCAGACCCACAGGGCTCAGGAAGGATTCGGCCTTTGTCCTGAAGGCCTCGGGGACAAGCTCCTCACTGATTTGAATGTGTAAGGTGTGTGAGGTGCCTTTAGCACGACTTAGGGCCAGGTGTGGGGGCAGCTGGGAGAGGGAGACACGACGCCCTCGGCGTCTGGGCTGGGGGGGAACCCGCGTGTGTCCGGGCGAGGCTGCCTCGGGCTCTGGGCAGTCTGAGGGCAGCGGGGACTGGGGCCCTGTTACTGCAGAAAGCTAACTCAGGGAGAGCGCGGCAGGCGCCTGTCCCGTGGCCCTGCTGGACCCGGCCTTGGACTTGTGACTGTGACCAAGCGCAGCAGCCCGGGTCTCGGCCTGAGTCCCAGCGCCAGGCAGCCTCTCCTCCCCAGCATCGGGTTCCAGAGCCGCCCCGCTGCAGCCGTCCACGGTCTGCGCGGCGGGCTCCCGCCGGCCTTCCGAAGCCTGAACAGTGTAGAGGACAGGGAGCCGGCTCCGCCGTGGGGTCCGCGGGGGCCAAGCCAAGACCTAGGCACAGCCCGGAGAGCAAGAGGGAGGAAGGCGGAAGGGGACCCCTTCCCCTCCCAGAGCCTCGCGCCCTGAGCCCTCCAGTCTGTGGCTTCACAGGCAGAAGTCCTCAGCCCGCCCCCGGGCCTCAGTCGGACTCTGTCCCTGGGCCACGCCTGTTCCCCAGCCGGACCTTGAGCTCCAGCCTTACACACGTGTTCTGATGTCGGACTCAGCACCTTCCCCACAGCTGCTCCTCCCTCGGGTGCCCAGCCAGAGCCCCAGGCGGCCCCGGGTCTTCCTCCTCTCTGGACTCGCTCTCTGCATCCCCAGCAGAGCGAGCAGCCTCACCTCCACGGCACCACCCGCTCCCACCCAGCTGTGCTCCCGCAGTTCCGCTCTGCACTTCACCCCCTGCTTAACTGCTTCTCTGGCTCCCCCAGGACGGAGTCTGAGCTCCTGCGGACAGGGTATCAGGGCCCCTGACTGCTCACCACCGCCCATCCTCGGCTTCCCCTTCAGACAGCCACGGCAGAGCGCCTGCACCCTTCATCCTGAGAAACAGAAACGCTCACTCCGCAGGCTGTCACACACGCTGTAGCTGGACAACCTCTACTTTCCCGCCAGGTGCTACGGTAGGACTGCAGTCCCCGCAATTCAGGGGCTGAGGCCCAGGAGTTCAAGCCCAGCCGGGGCAACATAGCAAGATCCATCTCAAAACAACCAAACATACGAACAAAAAACAAAAGAAAAAAATTCCAGCCATGGTAGCCCTGCTCTAGGACATCTTCTTGATGACCAGGACGGTTAGGAGCTTCTGTTTACTTCTGCCCAGCTCTGACTCTCATTTATTCAGTCAACAAATATTTCCTGATCTCCCTCTGTGCACCAGGCCCTGTCCTCACTGCTTTGAATACAGCAGGAAACAAAACAGACGACAGTCCCTGTGCGGAGCTTTTATTTAAGTAGAGGATGGGGAAAGGTGGACCAGAGATAATAAATGAGTTAAATGATGTACAGTAGTAGTTGCTGAAGTGGGGGGTGCTGTGGTACTGTGCAGTAGATGGGGACCTAATTTTAGGTGGAGGGGTGAGATGGTGGCCTTTAGGCAAAGGCTCAGCCTAACACCCTGCAGCCAAAGCCTGCCGAGAACACACAGGCAGTTGCACACGTTGGTTTGATGACTGAGTGCAGGGCCTGCTCGCACATGGGGATCCATGGGCCAACCCGAAGGGAGTGTTGGGAAGGACCTAAAGGATTTGGACTTGGAGTAAATTTTACCTAGATGAAGAGGAAACTGGCCCAAGGCTAACACCATCGTTTATAAGAAATCCTCGGCCCTGGTAGGATTTGAACCCAGGAAATTTTGTGTGTAAGCAAGTACACTACCTCTGAGCCACATGCCTGGTCCCAGAAGTTACCTCTTACTAGCTGGGATAGGACAACTGTATTACTATCCCAAAGGGCCACTGTAACAAATGGCCATAACTTGGGGGCTTAAAACAAGGCCCAGCTTGGTAGCACATGCCTGTAATCCCAGCCTTCAGAAGGCTGAGGCAGGAGGATCACATTGAGTCCGAAGCCACCCTGGGAACGAGCATTTGCCCGTTCTCTCTCTTCCAAGGACACACACCTTTGGGCGCAGGGCCTGCTCTAATGCATGGGAGTCTCACCCTGAGCTCCTTATCTTAATTACCGCAGTAAACACCCCCACCCAAACAAGGGCGTGTTCTGGGGCTCTGGGAGGCCGTATCTTTGAGGACCATGAGTGAGCACTCTACAGGGACTGGGCCGTTTCATGGCTGGGGCCGTGCTCATGTTTGGTCTGTGTTTAGACATCGTGGAGCGCCTCTGTGTCCTGACCTGCTGTGGTCACAGAGCCGCCTTGTCTGACACTGGTGTCTGGTGGCTTCTGCTCATCCAGTGACAGTGGAGCCAGCAGAGCGCAAGGCCGGCGCCCGGAGCCTGGGCTTGCTTTTCCCCTCCTCCCTTGGAAGCAGGGGTAAGGGACACACGCTGACGTGGGGCTGAGGAGAGTCCCAGCCACAGGGGTGGGGCAGGTGCGGGCACCACTGAACCCCAGGTAGCTACAGGACCGAACCAGGAGATAGAAGTGGAGAGGGGTGATGGCGGGTGAGGGTGTGAGGAGAGGAGCGAGGCCTTCAGGCCACCGTGTGACCCGCTGTCACTGGGGGACACAGGGGCCTTCAGTGTTCAGAGCAGACTTGTGAACATGGTTGACAGGTCGTTAGGTTTTCTGTTATTAGTTTTTCTTTCCTTTTCAGTAGTAGGGATAGAACTGAGGAGACTACTGAGCCATACAAAGCACCTCCCTTTTTTTTGGTACTGGGACTCAAACTCAGGACCTTGCACTGCCAGGCGGGCGCTGTGCCGCTGAATTATATCCCCAGCCAGCCCTTTCATTTTAAGACAGGATCTTACTAAGTTGTCCAGGCTGACCTTCAAGTTGAAATCCTCCTGCCTCAGCCTCCTGAGCAGATGGGATCACTGGCGTATGCTGTCTCACTCGGCTAGGCACAGTTTTGATGGCAGGCTGGGGCCAAGCCTGACTAGAGTGGATTTAGCAGCAAAGGAGGAAAGGAACTGGACAGAGTAAGTAGGGCAGAGAAATGGGAGGTAGTCAGCGGGGGCCACAGAGTCACAAGAGAGTTTCTGCTGTTTTCCTACTGTGAGAACAGTGGTGGCACATCTGAACACTGCCATGCACGGTCCAGAAGGGAGGTGAGCAGAGAGTGAAAGTAGGTGGATAGAACTACCACAGGCGAGGGAAGGCAGGCTCCAGAGAGCCGCAATGCAGGAATGGAGGCGGTGGGGTGTGGCCGGGAGGCTGAAGCAGGCAGGTTGGGTTCCGTTTTGACAGCTGTTGTTCCCATCTCACCTGGATGTTCTGTCAGGAACTGCATCCTGGGCTGGGAGTACAAGTGTCTATGGGGAACTCCTGGCCTCAACCCGGCCTAGGTGTGCAGACTCAGGACTTGAAGTCCTACCTACCACAGAGGGGACCAGAGACAGAGACAGAAGGGCTAGGAAATCACGTGAGAGAAAACCGGAAATAGACCAAAATGCAGTCTTATTTATTTATTTATTTATTTTTGTCTTTTTGAGACAGGGTCTTGCTCTGCAGTTCAGGCTGACTTGAGCTCACTTTGTAGCCCAGGCTGGCCTCGAACTCGCAATAATCCTCCTGCCTCAGCCTCCTGAGTGCTGGGATTACAGGCATGCGCCACCAAGCCTGGCCCGAAATGCAGTCTTTCTCCAATCCTGGGAACGGGGCTGCCGGCTGCTGCTCACAGCCCTGTACACAAAGGCCGCGTGTGAATCCTGCTTTGCCACGCGCCAGCTCTGTGGTCACCTTGTGTGCTGAACCACAAATTCTCTATCTGTAAAACAGGGACGCTACCCATTTCCTCTCAGGACTTTTGGGGGAACTGAGAGGGACATCACCTAGAAAATGCCCGGGTCAGGACGCCGGATGAGTTAGACTCTTTCTCTTCCCTTCCTCTGGCCCTGCAGCCGAGTCCCCTCGGTTAGCAGAGTGGCTCCCGGGCTGGACCCAGGGCCCCGCCTGCTGGCGGACTGTGGAACTGCACCTCCGGCTCTGTGGGCCTGGAATCCAGTCCTTCCAGGGCACAGGCAACGATTCCCTCCAGACTGAAACGCTGCATGCAAAGACCTTTCCGCCACCTCGTCACGTGCCAGGGCTTCCATCCACTCCGCCCGTCTTTGCTTCTGTTCGGTGGCCTCCTCTCCATTAAATCAAATGCAGCTGCTCTGCAGGTTCCCAGGATGCTACCTCTGTCCAGGGGGCATTTTCTTTTCTTTTTTCCCCAGAGGCATTTTCTAGCATCTGAATCTGACCAGTCACCTCCCTGAATTCTAGGTGAGGAGGGTGTGTACATGTTTTTCTGGATTTTCCAAAGTATATACCCAAGCACATCTTTATAATCTGTGCGTGTGCGCGTGCGTGCGTGTAAAAGAAAAGTCCTTCCTGGTACTTGTGAACCCCCCAGCAAGGGGTGCGCGGCGGACCCCTCCCCCCACCCAGCTGCCCGCCGACCCCACACGCGTCCTTCTCCGGGAAAACTGACCCGCACTCCGCAGAGGCTGAGTTCCTACTTGTCCTTTAGCGCTCCGCTCGGCTTATGTCAGCCCCCAGAAGCCTCCCTGACCCCCAGTAGGTCAGGGCTTGGTACCCTCGCCCTACCCTCCTCCCCACGACAGCGCTGGCGGCATCAGTGTGGGAGCTGCTTCTTCCCGGAAAGCGGGCCTCTTGCAGGCCGGCGTGCCTCACGTGTGTGTCAGACCTGCCGCTCAGCGCACCGTAGCTGAATGAAACCCACTGCCAAGGCTTGTCCGCCCACAAGACGAGGGGTCTGGATAGCAGGCCCCGAGTCTCCTCTGACCCTGTTTCTACGCGTCCCACATAACGAGGAGCATGTTTTAGGCCAGCAGTCATCGCACTGCCGACCCTGAGCAGGGATTCCCCGGACACCGCTGGGCTCTGGGTGTCCCCCCCTAGGTTTCTTCTGCCCTGAGGAGGGGAGGTGGATCAGGCCTTCCTTCCTCGGCAGACGACCTCTACGATCCACAGATCTCCCGGGAAACCAAGTCACTTCCCGTCCGTGGTGGGCCCACGTCCCAGGACGCAATAGGCCATGTCCCCTAGCAGCATCACGCGCGCCTGTAACAGAGATCACTGCCAAGCCTGGTACGGAGCAGCAGGGGCTGGCTACCGTTTGTCAGGAAGAGCTGCACAAGGGTGAGCGGCAACTGAGCCCTTTCCTGGGGTGCTCCTTGGGGTACTTACCCTTAAGGCACTGAACTATGATTTGAAGTAAGTCGGAAACATGGCACCAGGGAAGCCACAAATACTTCTCCACACTCCCCATCACTACTAAGTGCAGCTGGTCGCGCTTCTACTTAGGCAGACTGAGTCCTTCAGCGGTGCCAAGGGTCGAACCCACAGCACTTACCTGCTAACGATTCTGCCACCCAGCTACACTTATAACGCTTTTTACCTTTTGGTTCTGTGATGGTATCTCACTAAATTGGCCAGGCTGGCCTTGAACCTGTGATCCTCCTGCCTCCAGCTCCTGAGTAGCTATGATCACAGGTTCCTGCCACCATGTTTAGCTTGACTGGATCCTTGAAGTGAGATAAACATCCTTTCAAGTTGGGACTTTCTGTTGAACTTTCTTTGAGATGCCAGGACGTTTCACTCTTCACTGCAAATTCTTTTTGTGTGGGAGGGTGCGGTTTGAGACAGGGTCCATGTAGGTTAGGCTGGCCTCAAACTCAGTGATCTCACCTCAGCCTCAAAAGATCTGGGATCACAGGCATGTGCCAGTCTGCCCAGCTTCAATGCAAATTCTTTTTCTTTTAGTTTTTTTTTGACACAGGGTCTCGCTGTGTAGCCCAGGCTGGGCTTGAACTCATGGCAATCCTCCTGCCTCAGCCTCACAAGTATGGGCTTTACAGGTATGTGCCACCACGCTCAGCTCCAAAGCAAATTTTTTTTTTTTTTTTTTTGCGGTACTGGGGACCAAACTCACGACCTTGCGCTTGCCAGGCAGGCACTTATGCCACTGAGCTATATCCCCAGCCCCTCCAACGCAAATTGTAAAACCAAAAATGCACAACATAATTCCTCACCAGAGGGCTGGGATATAGCTCAGTGGCACAGTGCCTTCCTGGCAAGGGTGAGGCCATGAGTTCATTTGCTGGTACCAAAAAATAGTAATTCCTCACCAGAAAGGATATACTTTATCTAAACTAAATCTAAACCCTTTAGTAATGTACGTCCAATAAGTTGCTCAGTTTGGGTATTTTAACTTCAAAACACTCAGGAGGGAAAATCAAACCACAGTTGAGCATAATGGAGTGTCAGCCATGGGCCAAGATCTCTTGCCTTACCCGACTCCAGAGACCACAGAGAGTGTATGGGCTCTAAATTCAGAGCAGGGTTTCACAGTGGCTCACAGGGAAGTCATTTTGTATGTGAGCTTGCGATCCGCACATAAGTCAGGCGAAGAGGCTCCTTTCAGGGCTATGAGAAGGGAAGGGCATGCTGTATGGTTACGCAGTACGTGACTGTTCACTCCAGTGAGGACGGTATCGGCCTCCTAAGATTAGGACCTTCGTCTTTACAGAGCCTGAGGTCAACTTTTTGCACAGCTGTGACACCATGGATCTCTGTTCTTTAGAAGGCTGCTCCTAGGGGCTGGGGATTTAGCTGAGCAGCACAGCACCTGCCTGGCAAGTGCAAGGTTGTGAGTTCGATTTCCGGTACTGGAAAAAAACCCAAAAACAAACAAACAAAAAAGAAGGCTGCTCCTGTTCCAAGTCCACGCTCTTGAGCCCTCGGAGACCGGAATTTAGCTGGCATCTTCCTCACAAAGCCACGCATCACTCACAGTACACTTCTACACACGAGATTCAAGGACACAGAACAGTAAAAACTGAAGGCCCCTCAAACTTCAGTCTCCTTCTGCTCCTGTGCCACTGAGCTGTACTGCAGACGCATGTGAGTGGGTGACCAGGTTTATCCACTCCGGGATAAACGCCTGGGCCCAGGGCTCACTTATGAGACTTGTTCTGTCTTCTGATAAGGGCAACATCTACCTTGTAAACCACTTTGCTTTGGGCCAGGGATGTAGCTCAGCGGTGCAGCACCTGCCTGGCACGCATGAGGTCCTGAGTTTGATTCCCGGTACCAAAAAAACCCCAAAACAAAAAAAAACCTCACTTTGCCTTGTGAGACCCCAGTCTGGGGACTAGACTCTCTAGTTAGAACTTCCACACTTATCAGGGGCCATCTTTTTTGTGGTAATAAAATGGGGACAGAGCTTCACCTCTAAGCTCAGCAGCTACAAATCTGACAAATGTCCCTGATGATCAGCGATGGTGGTGATGGACTCAAGACCGCACCAGAGTGACAAAAGTTACATTTAATTTACAATGTAATAAAGGTTACAGGTAAAAAGCTACACATTAAGCATGAAAAGCCCTATTACACAAATGTACAAATCTCTGTACAAAGCTCCTATCAACGTTTCCTACCTCTGTCTCCTGTTGTTAGCCAGGTCCAGTCTTAGAGCTCTGAGGAAGCAGAGCTCTCAACTGAGGGGAGAAGAGCCTCCAAACCAACAGATAAAAATGTCCTCTGGAGAGACATCAGTTGCTTGCAAAGTAAAATATTTTCTTTTTAATTTGAATTGACCTAATTCGTCATATCCTGGCAAAAAATTGCCTTCATAACACACTGAAAGCTAGGTATGTATGGTGGTGGATGCCTATAATCCTAGCACTCGGGAGACTGAGGCAGGAGGATCGCAGTGAGTTCAAGACCAGCCTGCACTACACAGCGAGACCCTGTCTCAAAAAAAATCAAAAACCAAAGAACAAAAACATAACACACTGAAAAAGGACAGTAATACCTCAGAGAGTAGAGGACAGTGCTCTGGAACTAAACGAGAAACTTAGGAAAGTGGAGTGCTCAGGTTTGACAAGAACACAGGTAAAGTTCAAACAATACTGCAAGTTAAAAACTATGGACCTGTACTGGTCACAAAGGGAAATCAAATGTGTTCTCATTCCAACAGAAAAGACACAAGAGAAAAGCCTAACTATTGGACCTCAAAACCAGTGACCCAAGGAAACATTTTTGAGTTTAAACTTTATCTTAACTTTAAAATGCTAAACCTTTTTGATCAACCTGGGATCCACGGCAACCCTTTTGCTACCTGGGATTTACAAGGATAGTAAATGTAAATGAGGCTGCTGGATCCCAAAACTGGTGAGGCTACTGCTACCTCCACAGCTCGGGATTCTACCTGGGCTATGCGACATCACATAAAAATGATACTAGAGAGGGAGAAGGGTGAAGGCCTGAGAAAGAGCCAGAGCAGTGTGCTAAAAACAACCTACAAAACCTTTCTGTACACCAGCAGTGTTGTGAAGACAGCTTCAGGGGATGTTTCAGCCCACCCCAGTCTTATATACTCGGTCAGGACCCAGGAGACATTCTGAAAGACGGAACTGCACACATGGAAAGTTTCTCTCCCTTGTACATTAGCTCCCCTGTCACCCTTCCACCCGACTCCCACCCAACCCCACCCTTCTCCATAACCAAAAATATCAGATCAGCAAGGAAGGTGTGGGCTTCTTGCCCGGCCAAGCCTCTTTTGCGTATTTCTTCTTTTTGGGTTCATTAACGGCTTCCGGGTTATAGGCCACAGGGTTGGGCGTGGGGTTCACGTTCACTGCTGACGGCACGACAGGAGTCAAGTCCACCTCAGGGGCGAGGTTCGGGTACGGCATGGGCAAGCCGCCGATGAGCGCTGTCCCGTGGGTGCCATGCGGCTGGGAGCCCGCCTCACTGTGCGTGGGGGGCAGGCCCCCGTAGAGTCCTCCACTGAAGGCAAAGTTCTGCATGCGCCTGCTCCCTGATTCCTCCAAGCCCAGGGAGCCAGGGCCTTCCACCCGCTTCTTCTGTGGTTTGCCACGAGGACAGGGGAGAGAAGGGAGAGAGGAGATAAGAGAGGAAACATGAGAGTACTTTTGTTGTTTTTTTTCCCATTCCAACCTTAGAAAAATGGCCTTTGAGGAAGACCCCTACCTTCTAGTAAGTTCTCTCAGACAGATCACACTGCCCCTCACAAAGTTTTTACCACTCTATGTCAAATGGAGAAAAATGAGGACAGTACTCTGTGCTCCATAGTAAAACTTTCAGATTTCTTTCTATTTTCTTTTTTTTTTTTTTTTGCCTTTTTGAGACAGGGTCTCGCTGTGCAGTTCAGGCTGGTCTCGAACTCACAATGATCCTCCTGCCTCAGCCTCCTGAGTGCTGGATTAAAGGTGTGCGCCACCACGCTCAGCTAACTCCTGGAATTTAACTAACTCTTTACACTGTGGATCATACTTCTCCCTCTCTTATGTTGACTTGGGAAATGGAAGTGATATTTCAGCTATTTTCATTTTGAGGGAGAACATAAAAAGTTGATACTTCTATATTGTGTACCCAATTCTTTTTTTCTTTTTTGGGGGAGCATGGGATTGAACCTAGGGCCTGTGCATGTTAGACAAGCATCCTACCACTGAGCTACATCCCCAGACTTTTTTGGTAATAAAAGATGACGTCTTGCTGCATTGTTCAGGCTGGACTGCAGTGGCTATTCCCAAGTTCTGACCTTTGACCAGGGCTAGTTTACCCTTCCTTAGGCAGCCTGGTGATCCCCACTCCCGGAAGGCCACTACGCTGATGCCAAACTTAGTGCGCAGCACACAACAGCCTTGAACTCCCGGCTTCAAGTGATCCTTCTGCCTCAGTCTTCTGAGTTCCTGTGACTACAAGAGCTGGGTGCCCAATTTTTACTTCTTTCTCTTCTGAGACAGAATCTCACTTTGTTCCCTAAGCTGGACTCACATTCATGATTCTTCTACCTTAGCCCTAGTACTACACCAAAGGGGAAAAGATAAGACATAAAGCTGTCTCCTGGTTTTGTACTTTCATAATAATAGATTACAGAGGAGGAACAAGGAGACAGAAAGTGCTCTAGGGGAAAGGTGCTCTCATCTACTTTTTCAGTTCTTTTTTTTTTTTTTTTTTTTGAGCCAGGGCACTATGCAGTTCAGGCTGGCCTTGAGCTCACTTTGTAGTCCAGGCTGGTCTCGAGCTCGCAATGACCCTCCTGCCTCAGACTCCCAAGTGCTGGGATTACAGGCATGCACCACCACGCCCAGCTTACTTTCTCAGTTCTTAGTGATCTTTTTTTTTTTGGTACTGGGAATTGAACTCAGGTCCTTGCACTTGACAGACAGGTGATGTGCCGCTGAGCTAAACCTCCGGCCCCTACTTTCTCATACTGCACTAAAGTTCACGAAAGACGCTTCTCATCCTTTTCTATTTGACTAAACAAAGATGAAGCAAAAACTCTGACATATCTTGTCAGTTCAGTCTAAGACATGGGTTCCAAATCTGAATTCAATCAACTGAAGATCAAAAATATTTGGAAGAAACCTCACATTGAACATGTACACACTTTTTCTGGGGGGGAGGTGCATTATTCCCTAAGCAAAATAACATAGTAACTTTGTAAATAGTTGCTAAAAAGCATTTATATTGTGTTCGGTATTCTAAGTAATCTAGAGATGATTTAAAGTACACTGGACGGCAAGTGGTGGTTATATATAAATACTGTACTGCTTCACATAGGTGGCTGGAGCATCCATGAGACTCTGGTATTTAAAGAAGTCCTAAAACCAACTCCTCATGGATATGAAGGGTGAATTTACATTCATTCATTCATTCATTTATTTATTTATTTGCCAGTACTGGGGATCGAACTCACAACCTTGCACTTGCCAGGCAGGCACTGTGCCACTGAGCTAAATCCCCAGCCCCTAAAGGGTGAATTTAAAACTAAAACTCTCTATAGCATCTACAAGCATGCTCAACCAATCACTGTTTCTTTGTGGGGAGTTGGAAACTTTTCTTTTTCTTTGAGACACAGTCTCATTGTGTAGTATGGGCTGGCCTCAAACTCACAGTGATCTTCCTGCCTCAGCCTCCCAAGTGCTGGGATTACAGGTGTGCACCACCATGCCTGGCTTTTTTCTTTTTGGAGGTAAGGTTTCTCTGCAAGTTTTCTCTCTTCCAACCTTCCTGCCTCAGCTTCCCAACTGCCATCACTACAGCCAGCACTGCTTCCAATCACGTTCTGAATACTGTTATTAACAGGGATGTATTACAATCTTACTTCTTTACTTCAAGGGGCAGTTTGTTCCCTTTTGGACAGTTCTACCCATCAGGGAGTTTCTTCACATGTTCGGAATTAAGAGTGCCTCTGTAACTTCTTCTTCTTGGTTCTCTGACATACCTTTATCTTTAAACCTAATCCAGATCTAGACTGACCTTCTGATGTTGTGCAAGGCTGTGATAATGATTCTCCCTCACCTAGATGCTTACTTTGAGTGAAAAGAAAAAGGCTCAAGAAGGTGGGCCTCTTTCTGTATCCTTTGGGCAAGTAAACTTACAGATTTACACAGCACACAGTTTACATGTCCTATCAAGCTGGCTGGTCACTGGCAGCCTTCCTGTATTACTCCAGGGTTTGTTAGACATGAGGGTGTGGTGAATAAGAGCATTTTTACAGATATGAAAAATAGGAGAGGAGCACAGAATGTGTTTTAGAATTACACACTCATTTAACACCCACCTACTTACACCAAGATGTAGTTATGCTGTTGGTATTGTCTGTTTTTTGTGGTGCCAAGGATCAAACTCAGGGGCTCACACATGCTAAGCACATGCTCTACCACGGAGCTATACCCTCAAGCCCCCAAATGTGTTCTGAATCTAGGCATTTAAAATACCATTAAAATGTACTTCCTACCTTGACTGGGACCACTGCAGTCTGCACCATGTTCCGGAAGCGACCAACTGAGGGATCCACATCCTCTGCAAAAAGAGATGAGGGCAGACTTGGATTGGTGCTCAACTCGGAGGGATAAGGGTAGAGGGCTCACTGACAGCACAATGACTCACATTCCGATAATAAAATAAAGCCAGCACCAAGTGTTTACCATGTGCTGGGCACCGTGCTAAAACCTCTCAACAACCCCACAACGTCAGTTCTACTGTAATCGACATCAGACAGACAAGAAAACAGACTGAAGCTTAGAGGAGCTGACAAGCCCTGTCACCCTGGTGAGAGGAGCTGGGAACTGAGTCCAAGTAGCCAGAGAGGCCTGTGCTGCAGACCACAGTCCTGTGCTCCTTCCCCAAGTTCTTTCATATTCCACACATTTCCTCCTCTGGCAGGGGGGTATGATCAATCTCACATTACTAATAAAAAAGTGAGATGAAGTCACATACTATACATCTTGCTAATACCTGTTTATTAGCAAAAAGCAGATTTAGGACTCAGACCCAGGGCTTTAAACGTACCCTAGCCTTTTGACCAGAACAACTATGCATTTTTTGTCTTGTTTTGAGATAGTCTTATTAAATTGCCCATGCTAGCCTTGAACTTGAGATCCTCTTCCTTCAACTCCTCCAGCAGCTGGGATTATAAGTGTGCCCCATTATGCCCTGCTTTAAACTCTATGTAATCAAAGTTGTCTTTTTTGAGGCAGGTTCTCTATATGATCCTCTTGCCTCAGCCTCCCAGTGCTAGGATTACAGGTATGCACCACCACACTCAATGAAGACTTACAATCGAGCATCTGAACCTCCTTGCCTGGGGAAGGTGAGAGAGCACCTCCTTCTTCAACCATTTACATACGCATCACTATACCCTATAAAGCTCCACGGCACTATTTTTTTTTTTTGTCTTTTTGAGACAGGGTCTCGCTATGCAGTTCAGGCTGGCCTTGAGCTCACTCTGTAGCCCAGGCTGGTCTCGAACTGGCAAAGATCCTCTTGCCTCAGCCTCCCAAGTGCTGGGATTACAGGCATGCACGACCACGTCTGGCCTAGGGCACTATTTTTAAGGAGAAAAACACAGCAAATCAGATCCTGCTTACTAACAGACAGATTATCCAGTCCAGTAGTTCTCAAATTGCTGGCTATTTATCAATACAAACAGGAACCTGCTTAAAAATACAAAATTCAAATGGGACACAGTGGCATACATCTATTATCCCAGTTACTACTCTATAATCCCAGCCATTCAGGAGGCTGAGGCAGGAGGATCACAAGTTCAAGGCCGGGCTGAGCAACTTAGTCTCAAATGAGTAGGATGTAGCTCAGTGGTAAAGTGCCCCTAGGTTCTCACTACCAGGTTCCCTGGTCCCCCTACCAGGAGTCGGGGAAAGGATCCACCTTTTTTTTTTTTGTCTTTGAAACAGGGTCTCGCTGTGCAGTTCAGGCTGGCCTTGAGTTCACTCTGTAGCCCAGCCTGGCCTGGAACTCGCAACAACCTTTCTGCCTCAGCCTCCTGAGTGCTGGGATTACAGGCCTGCGCCACCACACCTGGCAGGATCCACTTTATGGAAACTTATAGATCGGTCATGCAGTCCCTGCCTGAACAAACTCCCTTGAGCATTAACTTCTGACAAGGAATCCATTCCCCTTCACACAGCATCAGAAAGTGAACTTATAGTCAGTAGAATGAATCCCCTGATCTCTTTCACAGCAATCATGCTCATTTTTTTCTAAATACAAGCCAGAGATTTCCTGGCTTCTATCTTGTTTTTAATCCCGAGTCAAGCACTGGCTCTGGTCCTGGCTCTCTTCTTCCTGGCCACAGGGGGCATGCTTCCCGCTTCCTTCCTCCTCAAGCACAGTTCCCTCAACTCCCCATCACCCAGGGAGTTGTCTTCCAGGGCTACGAGCCTCCACTCCCCTCAGGACCACGCCACACATGTGGGGAGCTCTGGTCAGAGCACACACGGGTAGGGCAACTGTCCCCACCAGTCTTCTACGAATTCAAACCTGAATTGCACTTGATTAGTTTCTACATCTCCTGGTGACTCAGACTGCATTTTCAATTAACTAAAATTCTTAGGTCTTTTCTTTCCACAGTCTGTCAGCAGAGCCGATCTCCATTTAAATAATTCATATTTTAAATCTAAATTCAGGACTTACAAGTTATTCAGCATCTCAACTTGGGAAATAAAAGCAACTTAATAGGTAGCATTCCTTGATTCAAACCAAATGTATTGTCAAACCGTTATTTTTAAGAAAATCTTCGGCCAGGCATGGTGGCACATGCCTGTAATCCCAGTACTCAGGAGGCTCAGGCAGGATGATCGTTCTGAGTTCCAGACCTGCCTGGGCTACAAAGTGAGCTCAAGGCCAGCCTGAACTGCATAGCGAGACCCTGTCTCAAAAAGATCAAAAAAGAAAAAAAAAAACCCTTGAGTACAGCATCCCTTATCCCAACATTTGCTGGGAAATGTTCCAGCTGACGTGTAGGCTGCACACAAATTTTTTCATCAGAAGAAACTAGAAAGGGATCTCACCTGGATTGATGATTTCATCATCCTCACTGAAAGTCACCCGTGAGTTCTTCCGCTTCCTCTTTGGTCTCTGAATGTCTAGATTTCCCTCCTCAATAGTGAGGGTAGAAATCCGCTTGTTGTGGGCAGTGTTAAACTCTGTCAGATTCTAGGCCAAGGTTCACACAGGAAAGACAGAGGTCAGTACATAGGGAATGTAATGAAGAATATTCTACTAAATAAATAGCAGGAAGCATTAGGGACTTACTTTGACCTCCAATGCACATGAAACTTCTGTATTGAGAGGAGATTTACATTGCTCTTAGACTGGTAACAAGTCTCACTTGAAACAACATGAAACATCCTCACAGACCAGTGAGAGAATGCTATTCAAAAGGAAGCAAAGGGCCTGAGTGAGACTAGCTCACCCGGCCTCAAAGATCCTGGAATTGAGGTACTGTTGCTTTTTTTTTTTTTTTTTTTTAAAGAAATGCAACATGCATCCATGCTGAGATTTAAAGGAAATGTCATAGGGAGGAACTCTAAGAACTATTTTAAACAAAAGAGATTTTTAAAAAGGACAGCTGGCTGCTTCTTTTTCAGGAGCTCTCTCCTTTAATTTTTTTTTTGGGGGGCGGTCTTTTTGAGACAGGGTCTCGCTATGCAGTTCAGGCTGATCTTGAACTCACAAGATCCTCCTGCCTCAACCTCCCAAGTGCTGGGATTACAGGCGTGCACCACCTCACCCAGCCTTCTCTGTAATTCTTAAGGACATCGCTCATGCACTAAATTTCTGACATTAATCTTTTGTCATTCCTCTTCTTACATCTGTCCTCAGTTTTACTCACAATCACCTATTCAGCTCCCCAACTAACCCAGCCTCAACACTGCTGCCTGCCTCTTCAGTGTGTTCAGCTTACTTCAATGGGCAGTGCAATCTGAGACGTTCCAAATGATTCAGAATGAAGACCCACAAGACCTAACATGCTGAACTAAAACACAGGGAAGCACAAAAGCAACTGGGAGGGAAGAAGGGCAAAAGTGACTGCCAGCAAGGTCCCTAAAGGAAGCCACTTCTTCAGAACAAAATCACTTCTAAATTGTTAGATTTCTATTGTGCTTTTCTTCCTAAATACTAGGAAACTGTTTTGGTACACAGGAATAGTAAACAGATATGGGTGGTTAAAGACATGGTTGCATGTGAGGTATCTGAACCGACAAACACACCAGTGCAGTATAGCTATATCACAAACTTCTGTGCTCAGCTTCTAGAAATGGAAAACTTGGGCCTGAGATGCAGCTCAGTGGTACAGTGTGTGTTCAGCATGCACATGGCCCTGAGTTCAATCCACAGAACCCCCCACATCTCCAAAAAATTGTCTCAGCACTTTAAAATTCATGGCTTTCTGGTCCATAAAAACAAAAGCAATCTGGAAGCAGTTTGATTCTTTTCAGAAGACTACTCGTGTTTGGACAGCACCAAAAACCCCCTACAAGAATGCAAGTATTAGTCTTGCTGAGCCAGCCTTATCCAACAGAGCTTTCTGCAGTGGTGCAAATGCAGGCATCCCTGAGCACCCCAGCTCCAGAACTCACTGGATAATAAAACCTGAAGCAAGTACCTCAGGGAAAATGTATGTAACCTAGGAACATCCTTCCACATACTTCAAATTCTCTCTTAAATTACTAATAATACCTGATACTATGTATGTGCTATGGAAACAGTTGGTATACTGTATTGTTGAGGGAGTAATAACAAAAAAGTCTGTGTTCTGTACAGAAGTAGTTTTCCTCCCCCTGAATATCTCCATCTGCTGTTGGCTGAATTCAAGAATGTAGAATGTGCTTAACCTGGAGGGCTGACTGTGTTCTCTTCTTTGTGCTATCCAATACGGAATCTACTGGTTACATGTGACTACTGAATACACTAGCTGAAATGTGTTTACCGATTTAGACATCACTGCGCTAAGCAGTCATAAGAACAGAAAAACGTTAACTCCCATTGCTTCTAACAGCCAATAAAAGGTTCCAGTGGCAGGGAGACACAGCTGGCCACGGGGCTCATTCCTGGGCTCAAGAGAATCTCCTGCCATTTCACATCACTGGCATTTCAAGCTACACAGAACAGCCACACAGGACAAGAGCCAGCTTCCCCAGACAAACAGTGACAGATGGAGAATTACATCGAGCTCGGTTTCTTCCTCTGGAAGCCCCAGTAAGCCCTTGAGTTCATCATCTTCTCCACCCATCTTCTCATCTCCTTTCACAGCTGATGGCAGTGTCTGAGGCTTCTCACGCAGAGTGTACGCCCTTGTGGATGCACCAAATGAGACCGTGGAGTCGATGGGAATTTGCTGAGGCTTGTGAGGTTCCAACCGAATGTGACCTAAGAAAGTGCCGTGTGCTGGGAATAACCAAATCAGAATGTAAGGGGAGAAACCAAAAACAGGGTGAGTTTTTAAAAGGTAGAGCATCAACTTTGTCTCTCTTCTCAGGCCAGCATCTCCCAGAACACAAGTTTGGGTTTTTTGTTAAAAGTTATTTAAAAAAAAAGTTACGGTCAGAAAACAAACTTTTAAAAATAAAAATGGCACTGGATCCACTGCATCCTAGGTCACATATTATAGGGAGAAGGAAAACTCCTTCAGTGAACCTTGAAGCTCTTCAGTGTTGGTTTTTTTTTTTTTTTGTCATTATTCTTGAGACAGAGTTTTGCTGTTCTTGAACTCACTACTGCAGACCAGGCTGGCCTCAATTGCACAGCAATCCTCCTGCCTCAGCCCTCCAAAGAGAGCTGGGATTACAGGGATGTGTTATCACACCCAGCTCTTTTCATTGGATTTCTGTTTGTTTGGTTTGTTTTTGTTTTTGTTTTGTTGAGACAAGGTCTCCCTACACAGTTCAGGTTGGCCTTGAGCTCACTTTGTAGCCCAGGCTGGTCTCGAACTCGCAATGATCCTCCTGCCTCAGCCTCCCGAGTGCTGGGATTACAGGAGGGGACCACCATGCCTGGCTTCACTGGATTTCTTATACATCTTCAGACCTCTTGTTCCTGAATGTGATAAAGACCACTGCCTCTTCTCTGCTGCTACAAACAGGCTTGACTCCATTCTGGGTCCAGCAGGACTGGCTCCAACTCAGCAGAAGCCATGCTCCCCAAGGCAGGAGACGGGCATTGTGGTCTGCCTTCTCCAGCTCCAAATCTAAGGAAAATAAAAATTGCTAGCTTGCTGGCAGCTATGCTTATACTTTCCTCAGGACGAGAAAGGAGCTTGACCAAAATGAGTGCAATGTCAATCCCAAGGCAAGCCAAAATTCTACCAATTCTGAATTATTTTTCTGAATATTTTTCCACGCCAGCACTTTGCATGTTATGAAATGGAGAGAAGAGATAAGGACTTGTAGACAAGGCTTACCAAGTCCCTATGTAAGCAGACTGGAGAGGTGTATGTGTCTGTGCATGTCTTACGGGGGAAAGGATTAGCACAAGGTAAGGCCAGGAAGCAGGACCCTTTCCTTGCATTTTATACTCTATTTATAAATGGACAAATTGAACAAATTTAAGGGACCTACAGTCAATTCTCAACTGCACAGCTGTGGATTATCTTAGGCAAAGTTTAAAGTCTTGCTGTGGAGTGAGTGTATGACATGAAAATCCATAGCCAAAGCAAAAAGATAAAGAAATTATAGTAGGCTGAACTTTGCTCAAATATCTTTAAAATGTACTGAACAGGGCTGGGGAGATAGCTCAGTGGTACAGCGCCTGTCTGGCAAATGCAAGGTCCTGAGTTTGAGTCCCCGTACCAAAAAAAAAAAAAAAAAAAGTAATTGAAATGGTTTTCTGGGCGTGGTGGCACACGCCTGTAATCCCAGCACTTGGGAAGCTGAGGCAGAAGGATCGTGCGAGCTCGTTGCCAGTTTGAGACCAACCTGGGCTACAAAATGAGACCAAAGGGGCTGGGGATTTAGCTCAGCAGCAAAAGCGCCTGCCTGGCAAGCGCAAGGTCGTGAGTTCGGTTCCCGGTACCGGAGAAAAAAACAAACAAACAAACAAAAAAAAAAGACCAAGGCCAGTCTGAACTACATAGTGAGACCCTGTCTCAAAAAGACAATCAATCAATCAATCAATCAGTAAATGTACTGAATATTGCTGCTCTATTACATCAATGGAGCTAATCATGGCTTCTGCTTAAACTGAAACACAATTATCATAGTCCCAAAATATCTGAATATTTATACTCTCCCATTGTGGGGTGTCAGTTTTGTTCTCTAGATAAACTTAGTACCTCCCCAAACTTAGACAGCACTCCCCAAAACTGTCTTCCTTCCATAGTTATCGGTTATTTCAGGAAAATAGGAGAAACACATTAATAGTGAGAACTGGATTTTAAAATCAAACATAGCTGGGCGTGGAGGCGTATGCCTGTAATCCCAGCACTCAGGAGGCTGAGGCAGGAGGATTGTTGCGAGTTCACGACCAGCCTAGGCTACAAAGTGAGCTCAAGGTCAGCCTGAACTGCATAGAGACCGTGTCTCAGAAAGGGGGGAAAAAAAAAAATCAAATATTTTTTTTTCTCTTGACATGCAATAAAACAAGTTTCCCAAACTAAGAACCCAAGGTACATTTTCATACTGCCTATGAGCAATACATGATGTGGGGAGATACTTACTACTGTTCAGATCAATCAGGAAAACTCTCTTCAGATGCTTGTGGTAAACCAGTGCAGCATGGACCCGAGAGCAAGACTGGTGGTCAATGGTAAAGTCACACAAATCAGGGTTTCTCCCAAATAAGTAATACTTCTTCTCATCAATAATCAGTTTCTAAATAAATAGTAAATTAAATATTACTTAAAATTGTGTCATAACAGGAAACAAAAAACTTCTCATCAAATAAGTAGAGAATCTTGAATAGATTAAAATTTCTTGTGAACCAAAAAAAAAAAAAAAAAAAAAAAAAAAAAAAAAGAAGAGAGAGAAAGCTGGGCGTGATGGCACACGCCTGTAATCCCAGTACTGAGGCGGCTGAGGAAGGAGGATCATTACGAGTTTGAGACCAGCCTAGGCTACAAAGTGAGCTCAAGGCCAGCCTGAACTGCATAGTGAGACCCTGTCTCAAAAGGACCAAAGGAAAAAAAAATACCTTGTGAAGAAAAGAAGAAAAAACGTTTTCTGTTCTTTTTAAATTGTATAGCTAGGCATGGTGGCACATGCCTGTAATGCTAGTACTCTCAGAGGCTGAGGCAGAAGGATTCAAGTTTCAAGCCCAGCCCCTAGAACTTATTTAAGCAAGATTCTGTCTCAAAACAAAATGAATAACAAGCCTGGGGATACAGCTCTACATGAGGCTCTGGGTTCACTCTTCAGTGCCACAAAAACAAGACAAAAATACCTAGGGCACATAACATCCATTCAGGAACTTGTTTTATGAAATGATCCCATAGTCTTTCTTGTAACATGCTCCTAAGCAATCTTCCAAGTCTAATCAGTTACAGTAAGATCCCAAATGGGAACAACCCTTCACATTCCTTACATGTAATTCCCAAATAGTCAAAAATCTAGTATTTTCACTTATGGTTAAGTGAAAAAACATTTTGATCCTTCAGTTCACCTACAGAAGACATTAACAGCTCTATTAGAAAAACTGAGTATCATCTAGGTCTTGAATGATAAACTTCCATAGGGTACTAAACACATCCAAATTTTTTTTTTTTTTGGTTTTTCTCCGGTACCGGGAACCGAACTCACGACCTTGCGCTTGCCAGGCAGGCGCTTTTTGCCGCTGAGGTAAATCCCTAGCCCCCCTAATTTAGCACAAACTTTTTTATGGTAGGAAAACTGGCTAATGAACTGAGATCAGGTTATTGAGCAGAGAAATGTATTTGCCTACTGTACAAGCGCTCCTTTCAAGATATTGTCCATCTTGTCCCAGACAGAAGGTGCAGATGACCTCAGGAATTTTCTACCCACAGACCCAGCTACACCTCTGTGTTCTCATTATTTTTTCTTGATTATATAATTTATTAACATTTCTGGGGGAATGGATGGCAATTAATCTTCCCAAATATGGTGCTCAACTGTATAGTGCTGGTATGAAAATAACTTTTCTTAATTTTATAGGTGTAAGTGGCCTGTCCCCATGAGATAAAGGACTCTAGCAAGAGTGGCTGTCTTTTTCTACTAAAAATTTAAAGTTTTTTTGGTTCTTAATTTTAGACCTAACAGGAAATAAGATGCACAAAACATGTCTAAGAAGTACTAAGATTGCTTTTCAGAAAATATACAATCTAATGAAGATCATTACTTGGTTGGAAAAAGAATGAAGCATAAACACTTACTTGTACTCTAATCATGCAGCCATAGCCCTAAAATATTTTTGGAATTCTCTTTAAGAACTGAAATTAAACTAGACATCAATTCATGAGTTCCAAATCTAACTTTATTGTCCCATATCACTTCGGCAAAAAAATTATTATCACGTTAACTCTGAGTGTGTACTATGTCTAAACACAGAGCTACCTTATATGGCAGACTTGCCAGGTTTTTTAGGGGACAAGGATGAAGGAACAAAGGATCATATCCCTTCCCAGTATTGGGGATTAAAGCACTGAACTATATCCCCAGGCCTTTTTTTGTCAGAAAGGGTCTTGCTGAATTGCCCAGGCTGGGCTTAAACTGATGATCTTCTTGACTGAGTCTCCCAAAGTGCTAGGATTAGACGTATGTACCACCATACCCCGCCTGAAAGACCATTCTTTGTGCTGAATTTAGCTTTATGAAAAACACAGCACCCTGTCCTTACATTTCTTTTAATTCTGGATCAGAATTAAGCCTTTGCCACAGACTGGTTGTAAACCAGACTGTCAGAGATGAAGGACTATGTGAACTATTACTCAGACTTCTAATTCTAGCCGTCTACACCATTGCTAGTTGTCCAGTGTCTAGTTTGGCCACTTGATGAATAACCTTCATGCATGTATGCTGTCTTTTTCCTTGAAACACAAAGGTCTTGTTATGTTCTAGTTCACACTGCACATTATACTTCACCTTCTAATATCCCTATGAAAAGACAGCACAAAATCGAATATAGTCATGTTAGTACCAGGCTAAGAATCAACAGGTCTCTATCCCTGGGGCTAGGTCTTGAACTCACAACAGGCTACTTTATCCTCCCCTATGCTTTAGTGTCGTCACACCTCATGCAAAGAGACCTATCCACAACACAAAAAACTACTGAGTACTTATGTGCCACACATGTAAGTGCTGTGAGTTTTATGTTATACCATTTCATGTAAGGACAAGCACCATATGAGGTGGACAGGAACTATCCTTGCTATTTTTATAGTTGACAAAATTGAGACATAAAGAAATTAACCTACTCAAGTTCACATAGAGCTATTTGTGAGCTGGGTTTAAATTTCAGATTTCCCTGACTTTAGTCTAAGCTCTTCTAATCACTACATTATGTATTTTCTTCATTTTCCTTACATCCAAAGATGTACCATATGGCAAGGCATATTTTAAAAAGTGAATAAGTACAGTAGGTCACACTCTTAATTTTTCTTTAAATAACCACTTTAGTTTCTTTCAGGCTGAGCTTTAAGGTTCAATCAGTTCAAACTAGCTTGGATATGTGGGTCACCTCTGGGAAACCCTGTACAACAGTGCCCATCTGCGGCTGGTAAAGCTAGCTGCAGGCCCAAACTACTACAGAGCACCAGGACTTAACCGCTTGACAGCTCAGTCACCCTCATGTCTGCAAAGAGCTAAGTTTTAAAACTTGGGTTAAAAATACAACCCTGCTTTCAAATTAAACGACAGTCCTGAAATTTCAACATCTTGTGCTCTCTTGGTAATATTTATTTTTATTTTTCTCTCCCACCCTGCCGAAGCCACCCTGATGTGCTACAGAGCAGGCCCGTGCTACTTCATGCCACGGACGCCTCGCGGGGTAATATTTATTCAAGCTGAATCTCACTGCATTTTTCAGTGACATTTTTCATTTCATATTAAAATGGAGATTATGTTTTCACAAACTTAAATTCGTGTTAAATTTGGGTGACAAGGAATACATAAGACCATCAGCTCTCACATTCTAATGTAACAATGATCAGTTTTCTATGATTCTAGGGTGCCAGAAATATACCAGAGATTGAGGAATTTGTTTAAGGGAAGAGACAAAGAGCCCCCAAAGGGCTTATCAAAGGCACCCCAATTACAGAAATGTTAAATTATGGGATTTTAGTGGAAAACAGTATGCCTTCAAATTAAGAAAACATGTTAACAAATAGATGAAATAATGCACTGATTGATTCCCAGTATCAAAAAGGAAAATGCATTGATCTTTCCAGTCACTTTTGTGGTCATACTCTTTGACAAGCTATGGCCAATACTACATCTGGTTGTGCCTTTGAGTTATAACTCAGAGTGCATCTTTACACAATGGGCTTAATGATCTCATGGCTTTTATTTTAATATCGCACTTCTTCAACCCAACTATCACAACATATCACAAGCTTTGATACAAGGCCAGGATATAGATAGCTCGGTTAGTATCAAGTGCTGATCAAGTCTAAATCCTTTGAAAAAAAATAAGCACAACAGGGCTGGGGATGTAGCTCAGTTGTACAGCATTTGCCTAGCATGCCTGAGGCCCTGGATTTGTTCCCCAGCACAGCAATTACCCACACACACACACACACACACACACACACACACACACACGCACGCACCACACACAGACACACACCCCACCCCACCCCCTTACCTGAGGTCTATTCCTCTGAAGAACAATATACTGATGTCTAAGTGTGAAATCTGAACTGTGTGGCAACTCAACACACTTAGAACACCGGAAGAGAACATTACCAGCAAGCGCAAAGCAGTATCAAAAGAATGCTGGTTAAGTTAGAGTGCACTGAAAATATATATTTTTTTTCAAAGAATGTGGTATTATCATTAAGGATAGGCCACCTTGCCTGCTTCTTCCTGTTACAAACTAAAGATTTATTAAATTCTAATAATAAAACAGATCTCCACATATCTTTAAGCTTCATGCTGCTCTATTTAGCAACAAATAGTCTGTATTTGTGGAACCATTTACAGTAAAAGGGTCATTATAAATACTTTAAATTATTCCCTTAAATAGTCCTGATATTCTGAAAATCTTTTTTTTGCTTTTTGGGGTTTTTTTGAGACAGGGTCTCACTATGCAGTTCAGGCTGGTCTTGAGCTAATTTTGTAGCCCAGGCTGGTTGTGAACTCACAGCAATCTTCCTGCCTCAGCCTCCTGAGTGCTGGGATTACAGGTGTGCTAGGATTACAGGCATGAGCCACCACGGCCAGTTTTGAGTATCTTCAAGACCTTGAGCATCTTTAAGGTAAGGTAAAAGAACACATTCTGGCACAGTGGTGCACTTCTATGACCCCAGCACTCTGAGAGGCTGAGGAGGAAGGGTTGGTAGTTTGAATCTCAATTTAGGAAGACCTTGTTCAAAAAATAAAAAAATAAGATTGAGGCAGGAAGATCACTGTGAGTTCAAGACCAGCCTGGACTACAAAGTGAACTCAAGGCCAGCGTGAACTGCATGGTGAGACCCTGTCTCAAAGAGACCAAAAAAAAGGGGGTTGGGGATATAGCTCAATGGAGAAAGGTCTTGGGTTCAATGAGAATCTCTAACAAAGGGGCTCTGTGTGATTAGCTGACAGCATAACGAATAACAAGAAAATTAATTTTAACTCATGCACATCTTCATTTTTGCAAAGTATCCGGTTATCTCCATAATATCCTGAAAGTGACAATACATTTACATGGGATCTTTAAGCAGATTTCGGGGCTGGGGATTTAGCTCAGTGGCAAAGCGCCTGCCTGGCAAGCGCAAGGACGTGAGTTCGGTTCCCGGTACCGGAGAAAAACCAAAAAATAAAATAAAAAATAAATTTAAAAAAAAAGCAGATTTCAATAGCTTTTCAAGCTAGCAACCATAGAAATGCAGTATTTTTATTATATACATCATAAAAACAATTGCACTCAATGGGGCTTAATCTCCATTTTTTGGTTAAAAAAATTCAATAGTTTTTTTTTTTTTTTTTTTTTTGTCTTTTTTGAGACAGCATCTCACTATGCAGTTCAGGCTGGCCTCAAGCTCACTTTGTAGCCCAGGCTGGCCTCGAACTCACAATAATCCTCTTGCCTCAGCCTCCTGAGTGCTGAGATTACAGGTGTGTGCCCAGCTCTTTACTGAATTAAAAAAAAAAAAAAAAAATCTAGCCAGGTGTGATGGTGCCTGTAATCCCAGCACTGGGGTAGCTGAGGCAGGAGGATCACTGTGAGTTCAAGACCAGCCTGGGCTACAAAGTGAGCTCACGGTCAGCCTGAGCTACCTAGTAAGACCCTGTCTCAAAAAAGACAAAAAAAGCTCAGAAAAGAAAGCCTAGGTTTTATCCCCAGTACTTAAAAAACAAAAACAAAGCTGAGCTCAGCGGCACGTGTCTGTAATGCCCACATTGGAGAACCTGAGGGAGAAGTTTTAAGGCCAGCTCAGGCTACATAGGGAGTTCAAGGCCAGCCTGAACTACACAGCAAGACCCTGTCTCAAAAACCAAAACTAAACCCAAAACAACCCTGAAAACTTACAATGTGAATAAAAACTCAAGCCAGGTGTGGTGGTGAACACCTGTAATCCCAGCACTCAAGAGGCTGAGGCAGAAGGACTGTCGTGAGTTTGAGGTCAGTCTGGGCTACATAGTGAGTCCATGAACAGCCTGGACTACACAGCAAGATCCTGTCTCAGAATAATTTAACAAAAACTTACACAATCTAATAACTAATAAATATTCATGTTCTCTTAAAACTTCATATGATATCTACTCTAAAGACTGCATAAAAGCTGGAATTCTGCCAAACTTTTCCTTTACAGTATTTATTTCAATTTTAATTATGTAATTTTTTGTGTAATTCTATTAGGTGGCTTGAGGACAAGAACCATGTTTTGCCCTGTATTGTAGCCTCCTCTGCTGAGCTCAGGGAGTGGCACATAGTAAACAATAAATGTTTTGAATGAATGAATGAATGAATTTTACCACTATTATACCTTTTTGAGCAAGTGGTTTAGTTTACTACACTTGAAGGAGATGGACTTAAACCTCTTACAAACAACTTAAAAGTCACATTCAATCTACATCATTCACTTTCTTCAGGTATTGCACACTTCACGCCATCCACACAACTCCACGTACTCAGGAAATTCACGAAGTCAGAGGGCTTCCAGTTTGACTGGGGATCACAGACCTATGGCCTATTAAAAATTCTTCATTTGGGAGGTGAGAGAAGTTACAAAAAACTGTCTATGGGAGATATGAGCCCTGAATGTGTTACATCATCATGAGCTTTTATTAGGAAAAAAAAAAAAAATTAGGATGAACAAAAGTAGCAATGCTAGAAAACAAAACACTAGAGGGGGTGGAAAAGTGAGTCACTGGCAAAAAAACTTTAGAATGGAGAGGAAAAAAGGGAAGATATGTATTTCCATACCTCAATTAGTTTGTCTCCTTTGACTACATCCAGATGTAAACCAGGTGGGGGTTTACCTGCCCTGAGAAAAAAAACAGTGAAAAAGGCATTTTCAGGATGAGTGCATAAATGTTACTTGCAATCACTGTTCCAGTCAACACTGCAGCTCTCCTATCAGCCTATAATTAGTTCATATTCACACAGAAATGTCATCTATTTCACTGTTACAGCTCTTTTCTACGTTTGACACTTCCCAAGTGATTCAACTGCTCTAAAACAGATTTTAGTGGATCTGTATTTAGAGCAGTACCAAAAAAATCTGTTTTAACACTGGATATTCACTTCTGAGAGAAACCACATAAAGTGTGCAAGTACTACAGCTGGGGTAGTCTGGTCATCTGGAGTTTGACTAAATTTGCTACCTCCCTAATATCATACAAAAGTAGAATAAATCAGATGGTATTTTAGGCTGGTCAAAAGTAATCTCAGCACACAATAAGCAGAAGGTATTGGCTGAACACTACTTAGGAGATGTTCCTGAACCTCTATCAAATCAGAGATACATAATTAGGGAACTAGGGCAACTCAAAACCATGCCCATGAAACCAGGTACCAAGTGAATAGGGGTGGTGTCTTACCCTTAAACAAGTCTCTACAACAGCATGATTAAGCAAACCTCTTAACTCTGGCTTCTCTTTCAACGGGGATATGCATATGCCTGCTACATACCAGAATCTGGGGAAGTGGTAGGTGATCTCAAAGGGTCTCTTCTGTTTACTGTCCTGACCCAAATTTGAAATCAACGTAGCCAGGAACCAAACTGGACATAAAATCTGTAGACTGAGGGCCGGGGTTATAGCTCAGCGGCACAAGCGCTTGCTTGGCAAGCGCAAGGTCCTGAGTTCGATTCCCGGTACCCACACACACACACACACACACACACACACACACAAAATCTGTAGACTAAAGCAACTTTTATGTCACAAAAGTGTAAAGGAACCCTGCAAACAGCCACACATC
Organism: Chinchilla lanigera; assembly: GCF_000276665.1. NCBI lineage: Eukaryota > Metazoa > Chordata > Mammalia > Rodentia > Chinchillidae > Chinchilla > Chinchilla lanigera. Next base: position 7,023,227 of record NW_004955452.1, on the reverse strand, counting down.
CATTTGCTTCCTGGATTTGTTCATTTCATACTTGAGCCCCTACATTTGCACAAGAAAAGCAAATGTATCCGACGTAACTGAAGATGCAACACAGTCATCTCACAATCCTGCCCCAACCTCTCCATAGCAGCGCACTGGACAAAAGCTCATATCGTCCGAAACAGGGAAAGGAATGTTATATCCAAGACATACGTCCTCATCTCCTACTGTGTGCCTGCCTGACTCAGGGGTAGACGCTGAGAATACAAAGACACAACGGTCTCTGCCCTTGAAGATCTTAATATAATGGGAGACAGAGACAAGTTACACGCTAAAAGACTGTGATGAGCTAGCGACAGCAGGTCTAACTAGGCTGTGTCTCGCAAGTCAGTTCACCCTTCTGCATCCCGTACCCTACTCAAGGACTGAATTAAACCATCCCACTCTTCCTAAGAACTAACTAAGCAATGGGAAGGGCCATTTTGCCGAGCTACATGCTGGTCATTGAGAACAAGGAGGTAGGTCAGCGCCAGCCCCGGCCTTAAAGGCGCTCCCAGGCTGGTGGGACCGGCAGGTACCACACGCGGGATGCGGCAGCGGCAGAAGGGTGCAGGACGCCGAGGCTGGCTGGGGAGGGGAGGGCGGCTCGTCCGCGTCCGGGACGCGCAGCAGGGGCGCCAGGGTCAGCGCTCCCGGCGAGCGCGCCAGGCAGTCAGGAGTTGGGTAAGTTCGAGGCCAAGGCGCTGAAGCACCCCAGAGAGCAGCTGGTCTCCCCAACGCCTGCCTAAGTGAGCGCCTCTGAGCTTCCAACCCCGAGCCTTCTCAATTCCTGGGCCCCGGCTCCAGGCTCCCGGCTCCTCCACACGTCGCCCAGCCCCTCACGTCGGAGTTTCCCCCCAGTCCTTCCAGGGCCTTTGAGCGAAAAAAGAGCTGCCCCTCCAGGTCAGACTAGATAAAACCAGGCCACCCCAGTCCCGGACGCCTCGCCACCACTCACCAGGTCGGACAGTCGAAAAGCGGGAGGGTAGAGCTGGAGTTCGCGGCTGCCGCCATCTTGCGTCTCCCCCTCCCATTTGGCGGGCCCGAAGCACGCCGGGAAACTGGAAGACCCGGAGAGGAGGCGGCTTCCCAGCAGTCTCAGCGCGCGCGCGCCCGCCCGCCCGCCCGCACGCGGGGAAGGGGCGGTCCCTCTAGGAGCGAGTATGGCTGACTTTAAGCTCGCCTTTGTAGTTGGGGTTGGTTTCTGGGACCCTGCGGAGGTTCAGTTTTTCTTGCAGAGGTTTCAGAGGAAAAGATGCATGTAGGAAGGGGTGTTATTTTTCCCCTACAGCTTTCTGTAAACGCCCTTGAGCTCTAGAGTCGGTCCCCAGGTTTTGCACCGTCAGCCTTGCGCCCCTCAATCTAGAGAAAAATTAGACGGCAGAACTCAGGAGATTGAAGTTAACTCACTGTTTCTCCTCCTCCAGCCCTTCTCCGGAAAGCTGTACCCTACTCACCTCCCTTTTCTAATTTAAATCTTGGCCTTAGCCGGGCGTAGTGGTGTACGCCTGTAATCAGCATTTGTCTGTAATCCCAGCACTCAGGAGGCTGAGGCAGGAGGATCATTGCGAGTTTGAGACCAGCCTGGGCTACAAAGTGAGCTCAAGGCCCGCCCGAACTACATAGGGAGATCCTGTCTCAAAAAGAAAAAAAAAAAATCCTTAAGGAAAGGTTCAGAGATGAGATGCCCAGCTTCACCCTGGAACCAAGTGGGTGTTATCCAAATCTGAGTTTGTGGCCGGGTGTGGTGGCTCACGCTTATAATCCCAGCACTCAGGAGGCTGAGGCAGGAGAATCGTTGCGAGATCGAGACCAGCCTGGGCTACAAAGTGAGCTCAAGGCCCGCCTGAACTACATAGCGAGACCCTGTCTCAAAAAGACCAAAAAAACAAAACAAAACCAAATCTGAGTTTGTGTGAAGACAAAGGCCACACTCATTAACCACACTGCCTCACACTTTTATGTTAATACAACCATATCTGCATGCATGCAACTGATGCCCTTTTTTCACTTTTGCAGAAAACCCAGGAAGAGTATCTGACCTGCAGCTCTTTTTTTTAGCCAAGAGTGTTAAATGTTTTATATGTAGTTCAGGCTGTCCTCGAACTCACTATGTACTGTAGCTCAGACTGGTCTTTGTGGGCTCAGCGATCCTGCTGGGATTATAGGTGTTTAGGACTTGTTTTTAAGGAAACAATTCTATGGCTCTCCCCTTTCAGCACAAGGCCATTATTTTTTTTAGAAGGAATGAAATACTCTCAGTGTTTTGAGTGTAACAGGAAAGAGTAAGATACTTTTACCTGCAGCGATTGTGTGGGCCTTTTCAGTTCTGCATCCCTTTCAGGCGTGAGTGGTGCTGAAGCCATGGCTACCAGTGGCCTGATTAAATCTTAACTGCCTTTCAATTTGTGGTCCTTTAGTATCATCTGTACAACTAATAAGCCTAATAACTATATTCTTTCTTTTGCTTGTTTTTTTTGCGACAGGGTCTCACTATGTAGTTCAGACTGGCCTCAAATTCACAGCCATCCTCCTGCCTCAGGCTCTGGAGTGCTAGGAGTACAGGCATACAGCACCATGTCTATCATAAAAGCTCCTTTCTTACACTTCTAATTCTTTACTCCTCAGCCATGTTCCCTGTTTGCAGACAGCTGATATTCACACTGGCCCTGGAGGAGTGGCACCTGACACCTAAGTCCTTATAAGGCAAAATGCTTTGTCTGGGCACCAATGACGTAAGTATAAGCCAAAAAACTGGAGGGAAGCGATGTAGGCCTTAACCTCCTGAAATGGAGACTATTTGCCTAGCTGCCTTAGATTCTAGTATCTCAAAAAGAGGTTAATCTTTTAGTCTCTGACAGATTTCCTTAGAATAGAATTTTAAAACATTAGGAATATATCAATATCAAAAAACTCCTAAAACATTTTTGGTACTATTTATTTATGAATGATCAAATAGACACTGCAAAACAAAACTGTTTACAGATAATATACAGAAGAGGCTTCTGTTTTGTTGTTTTGTTTTTTTGAGACAGGGTCTCACTATGTAGTGCAAGCTGGCCTTGAACTCACTATGTAGCCCAGGCTAGCATCAAACATATGGTGATCCTCCTGTCTCAGCCTCCTGAGTGCTGGGATTACAGGCATGCATCACCATGTCCCACCACAAGAGGCTTGTTTAGCTGATAAGTGTACAAGATACAGATGAAAGATAATATGTTTACTAAAGGTTAGTAGAGGGCCGGGAAAACAGCCCAGTGGCACAGCATCTGCCTGGCAAGCACGAGGTCATGAGTTCAATTCCCACCCCCCCCACACACAAAAAAGGTAGTTTAGTAGAATTGCCACATCTGTGGTTAGCAGGATGGCTTTACACTCATGATACATGGGCTAGGGATCTAGCTCAGTGGTATATCGCCTGCCTGACAAGCTCAAGGTCATGAGTTCAATTCTTGGTACCAAAAACAAAAACAAAACAAAAAAACCACATTGTATCCATGATACATGGACAGAGTGTATAGTGTCTAAGTCTGTGTGCTTGAGATCAAATCCTGGCTCCATCACTAGTAAGCTGTGTGACCATGGACAGGTTACTTATTATGCCTCAGCTTCCTGATTCATTAAAAAGGGAAAAAAGAGAAATAGATCTCCTAGATGGCTTTATGGGTATAATAAATATACAACATTTAACATAGCAGGTTGCTGGGAGTAAGGGCTCAGATAGTCCACAAATGACCATTCACATGCAGTGTACCTCGTTCAGCCTTTAAAGTCCTGTGTTAGACTGCCACTGTTGCCTTGGTTCTTTTGCTGTAAGATAATGAGGTGTCATGGGCCAGAAAAAAAATGCAGTGTGTGTGGGGTGTCACCTTTTCTTTTTTTTTTCTTTTTTCTTTTTTTTTTTCTTTTGGAGACAGGGTCTTACTATGCAGTTCAGGCTGGCCTTGAACTCACTTATGTAGCCCAGGCTGGTCTCGAACTCACAGTGATCCCCCTGCCTCAGCCTCACGAGTGCTGGGATTACAGGCGTGCCCCACCACACCCGGCTCATCAACTCTTATTTTGCAAACTAAGAGATTTAAAAATTATGTCTGAGCTAGGCATGGTGGTCATAATCTTAGCACTCTGGGAGGCTGTGGTAGGAAAATCACAAATTCAAGCTCAGCCCGGGGCACTCAGCAAGACCATGTCTCCAAGTAAAAAATAAAAAGAGGGCTGGAAATGTAATTCAGTGTGACAGCACTAGATTGAATCTCCCCAAAAAAGGTCTGGTTTGGTGTTGGGGCACACACCTGTAATTGCAGCTACTCAGAGACCAAGGCAAGAAGTCGTCAAGTTCAAGGCCAGCCTGAACAACTTAGAACCTATCTCAAAGTAAAAGTAAACAGGGCTGATGCTGTAGCTCAATAGGCCTGAGTTCAATCCTTGATACTGCAGAATGAATGAATAAATAAAATAAAATGAAGTCTGATATCACTCCTTTTTTTTTTTTTGGTCTTTTTGAGATGGTGTCTTGCTATGCAGTTCAGGCTGGGCTTGAGCTCACTTTGTAGCCCAGGCTGGTCTTGAACTTGCAACTATCCTCCTGCCTCAGCCTCCCGAGTGCTGGGATTACAGGCGTGCGCCACCACACCCAGCACTCCCTTTTCATTTCAATATTAAAATATTTTTTGAGGGGGTGCTGGCAGTTAAGCCCAAAGCCTATAGGCTAAGCACAGGATCCACTACTAAGCTACATCCCCAAACCTAAAATATCCTTTTGGTTTGATTGTCTGTTTTTTGAGACAGGATCTTGCTATGTATTTTAGGCTGGCCTTGAACTCACTATATAGCCCAGATGGGCCTTGAACTCGGGGTGAGCCTCCTACCTCCACCTCCCAAGTGCTGGGATGACAGGTGTGTACCACCATGCCTAGCTAAAATATCCTTTTTCAAAGGGAGGAGATAAGGAGGGGTGAAAGGGTGATCAAAAGTGATCAAAATATGTACCGAGTCCCCCAAATGAATGTAAACATCATGTGTTACAAATACATACCAATAAAAAATTAAAAAGATGTGAAGGACCTAGGTATACAGCTTAGTAGCAGAGCACCTGAGCACTTACTTGCCTAGCATGTGTGAGGCCACAGAGTTGATTCCAAATGCTGGGGGAAGAAAAGGTTGGGAGAACATTACCTCAGATGCAGACAGAACTTGTAGGTAAGCCCAGTACATTATTTTTCTTTTTTCTCTATGGGCTGGTAAACACTTGCTCCTTAGTGGAAACCCAGTATCAAAACGGTATTATATTGCAAATTTATTTTTTAAACAATTAAATCCTATATGGCCGCTCATGCCTATACTCCCAACGCTCTGGGAAGCTGTGGCAGGAGGATCATAAATTGAAGCCCAGCCTGGGCAATTTATCGAGACCCTGCCTCAAAAATAAAAAGGGCTGGCTATGGTGGCACACACCTGTAAATCCCAGCACTCGGGAGACTGAGGCAGGAGGATCCCTGCAAGTTCAAGGCCAGCCCCTGCTCCATAGGGAGTTCAAGGTCAGCCTGAACTACTTAGTAAGAGACCCTGCCTCTAAACAAACAAACAAACAACTAAATAATAAAAACGAACAGCTGGGGATGTAGTTCAGTGCAAAGGCCCTGGGTTCAATCCCCAGTACTGTACACACATACACAAATTGTAATACTGTACAAAAAGCTATTTGCTACATAATTACATTTGCAGGCAAAACTGTGGAGGTAAGAATCAGGTAAGTGACAGGCTGGAGTAGTAGGGGGTGACTACACAACACTGCAAAAAGCTTTGGAGGTGGGGGTGAAATGTTCTTGTTCTTTCCTCTGAAATGCTGGTGAGGGAATCCAGGACCTCACAACACGAGGTAAGACCGGCGCTGTTACTGAGCTGCATCCCAGCCCTGTTCTTTGCCTTCGCTGTGAGACAGTTAAATAACTGTCAAACTCTACAAACAGTGTACTTTCAAGACATTTTAAAGTATGTAGAGTGTGGGGTTTTGGTCTTTTTTTTTTTTTTTTTTTTTTTTTTTGGTCTTTTTGAGACAGGGTCTCACCGTGCAGTTCAGGCTGGTCTCGAACTTGCTGCAATCCTCCTGCCTCCACCTCCTGAGTGCTGGGATTGCAGACATGTACCACCACGCCCAGCTAGACTGTGTTTTAATAAACCAGAACACACAACAAAATATGAAGTCCTTAGCTGTGAGTCAAATTTCATTTTAGCAAAGTATCAAGATGAATTCCTCTGTTGGTCTAAAAGTGGATCAGGAGTTGAGAATTAAAATCTCTTCACTGGGCTGGGGATTTAGCTCAGCAGCATAGCGAATGCCTGGCAAGCGCGAGGTCATGGGTTCAATTCCCGGTACCAGAAAAAATAAATAAATAAATAAATAAAATCTCTTAACTATGTCCTGGTTAAATGGAGACTCTAAAAGTCATAGTTTGTGGTGCTAGTAAACAATACTGAAAAATCCTCTGAAGCCTAGGAACACGCTACCCATGCTTAGAAAAGCCAGGAAGAAGCAGGCGACTGGGGAAGAACATGGACTCAGATGTGAGGGTAGCCCCGCTCTCACTTACTGACCAAAAGCAGAAGCTCCATTCCCATGACTGAGGAAAGGCTGAAGAGAAAGAAAAACTGAAGGAGCACACTCAGAGTTTTACTTTGCAGACTGAATAGCAATTTCATTTCGATGCTTTTGCCCGGTGGTAAAAAGCAGTGTGAGTTTGGCTTGAGAGCTGGACTATGCATTGCAGTGGGTGAACACTCTCATCTCTAACCCTTAGCTAAAAGTCTCACACACACACATACACACACACACACACACACACAGGGCCTGCTGTGGTAGCATCAGTCTTAACACTTGCCAAGTTCTTGTTTTGAAACAGTCCCAGATGAATGGCCAGAATGACATTTCTGCTTTATCACACACAGTACAACTTCAATTCATTTGAAGAGAATACTAGAGCATACCCAGTACTCCTAGAACATTTCAGTGAAGGAAATAGATGAGAAAAAGCAAAGAATACAGAGGCAAACACAGAATTTATATGTTCAGACTAAATCCTGTTATCTTTATAGCTGAAGAACTCTATAGCTGGAAAGGAGCTACTGAGAAAATGTGGGGCCTGTAGGTTAGGTGACTTCTCTAAATACCCTCCGCAAGTTAACGGCAGAGCTAAGATCCCCTCAGTCTTCTGCGCTCCAGTCTAGTTTTTGACATTCAAACCAATGGTTCTCCACTACGACTGCAGGTAAGAATCAGCTGGAGCTTTAAAACAATCCTTGTGTCCAAGCTACACTCCAGACTAACGAAATTAGAATCTTGGAGGAGGGGCCAAGGTGTCAGTGTTTTTAGAAAGTTTCTAATGTGTTTCCATAGTGAAGAATGACTGTCCTAGACCATAGTGTCCCCAAAGATAATCACGGTACAGATAAAGAAGGCTCCGTGAGCAGGTTTATCAGGACCATCTAACAGAATCTTTTTGGCAGCTGCCACAAACTCTAGCGTAAGTTCCTGCAGCTCTCCACGGCCACCACTACAACCACTGCAGGACCACACAGAATTACAGAATCAAACTACTCACTTTATTTTACCCGAATTTAAATAGTTTTATGCAATCAATACTTTTTTCTTGCCTACAGTGTTACTAATGATGTGTCAAAGTCAACTGTGATTCGGAGCTGAAAGGACAGTGACCAGAATCGGAACCGTTGCTGCTGCTGCTGCTTAGGCCACTGTGCCACCTTAACGGCTCTGCCCTGTTTTTCAAAGAAAGGCAGCACCCACCGGTCCTGTTCCAACCCTCAGCCAACCGTCGCCGGTCTCCATTCTTCTTGCAAGTCTCAAGTCTCCCATGACAGTAGATTACCTGATATCTCATTAGAATATTAATTCATAAAAACTTACTACAAACGCTTTTCAACTGTTTATTTGTATTAAGTAGGTGGAATGGTGCAAAAGTGCAAAGAAACTTATGCATTTGGGCCCTTGTTTCCCTACTGTTCACATTAGCTTTTACAAGAAGATTAAGAAACATTAAGGGAAGTAGAAGAAATGAATATCAATGTACCTAAAGCAGCCAAATCCTCTAATTCACTAAAGTATGAACTAAAATTTTTGGCCCAGTTCGTACTTTGTGATAGCCCACGTAAAAGTTCCCTTTAACTGTTCTAGGCCTGTGAAAAAGTGAAGTGGACAACATTTATATGACAAGACAGCAATCTTTTATTGAAACCTTTTTTGTCTAAAACTATTCATGGAGAGATTAATCTCTTGTTCGTAAGTTAGGATGGGTCTAACACCACTATTCCAAACCAGTCTTATTTACAACAGTGAGCCTTTTCTTGACTTTATCATCAGGCTCACTGGGCTGGGTTTTAAACTCAACTTCAGTCGAACTTAATCTTCCTGCCATCAAACACCCTATAGGGTAGAGGACAGACAGCCTTTTGATGGCTACGTTCATCACTCACCAGGAATGTAGAGCCACAAGCGAAGAACAACAACAACAACGAAAAGATTAAATCATTCCAAACAATTATTTGCTTTCCAAAAGCATGCTATGTCTAATTCTCCTTTTCTATGCAGACAGGTGGGAGTGGGACCCCTACAGGAATATTAATGAAATTAATCTCTTTTAAAAAGGGAGCTCTTACTTAGTGTGTATAAGGTTAAACTGCTGTGGACAACACGAGCAGATAATAAAGTAAACTTTAAACTCAGATTGACACATACCCCAGCAACTGATAAACTCAAATAGGTATTTCTCATTTAATCTCAATCACATGTGTAATTCTTTTACTTTCCAGTTAAATATAATGTCAAAATCTTGCAAAACAAAGAACAGACTTCTTAGAAATTCAAAGTAAATTGTTAAATAATAAAAACTGCTGGCTTATTATACAGTTTGTGGCAGACTTCAGTATGCTGCGTGCCAGAAAATAATCTGTTACTAGTAAAAAGGTGAATTTTGTATACACATAAAAAGACAACATTATGAGAGTGTAGTGTCATCTATCAAGAAGAATATCTATAATGGAATTTTCAGCCAATGCTTGGGACAAAGGTCAATCAAAATATAAGAGAAAGCAAAGTCGACATAAATTAATTCCTAATTTGAGAAATCAATAAAATGTATACACAAATTGATAAATACTGTCTTCATAGGTCACTAATTCCAAGGACTAGTTAGTAGTTAGTTTCTAACTAAATTATTACAGGATGTTCTGATGTACGCTCTCTTCTCGTGATCAGTTTGTTCTGGCAAGAGGACTCCAACAAGCACTTGCCCTTGAAAACAACTCAGCAGGAGAAGGCTCTGAGGCAATCACACTTCATTTAGAAACTAGCCAGATAACAAGTCCCAAGACTGCAATCATCACTGACAGGACAAGCATCAGGATACACATCTTCTTGCGAGATTTTTTCTAAGGAAAGAAATACGTAAAGAAGATACTCATGAAATAAGTAAAACTTTTTCTATGGAAGACTCCAAGAGTGTCTCATAAATCTACTTCCTTGTAATTCACAATTCTCTATCAGTGCATAAATAGGCAGTGACCTTCCCCAAAACCTCAACAGTCACCAGAGCAAGGCAGTAGTGCAGGTTTCACTTGTTCCCAAATACGGTTTTGCAAAGGAGCTATACCTAGGCTGCTTGGCCCTACTTACAATAGAATTAGGTATTTGTGCATATGTATATTTTACATTTATTTTTGCAGTGCTGGGACTCAAACCCATGGCTTTGCATGCGGCAGGCAACCACTCTACCACTGAGCCGCAATCCCAGCCTTGTATGTATTTTAAGAATGGCTTTATACATATTAAAAAATGTTGTGTTCATTGTAAAAATTAGGCAAACAGAAACAGAAAACAATCATCTACAGATACACTTTATTTTTTTTTCTTTGAGACAGGGTCTTACCACGTAGCCCAAGCTGGCCTTGAACTCATGGCAGCCTCCTGCCTCAGCTTCCTAAGTGCTGGGATTATAGGCGTGCACCACCATACCTGGCTCAGATATAATTGTTAATACTTGGGTTATATTTGCTTCTGATTACTCATCTATGTGCCTTTCTATTTGACATTATTGGGTCATAGTTTTTCTGTCTTAGTGTTTATCATAAACATTTTTCTATTATTATAAATTCTTTTTTTGTTGTTCTTTTTTTTTTTGTTTGAGACAAGGTCTTACTATGCAGTCTAGGCTGGCTCTAAACTCACTTCATACTCCAGGCTAGCCTCAAACTTGTGACTGAAATAGCTAAAATACTATTTATTTCTAAAAGGCCATACAATAGCGAACTGAGAGGAAATGAGCAGGCCAGAATATTAAGAAAACATAAATCTGGATAAGGGTATAAAGGAGTACTTTGTATTTTCATTTTTGTAAGTTTTTATAAATGAGACTTTTTCTATATAAAGTATCAATATTTTTACACTCAGGTAAAGAACCAGAAAAGTCATAAAACCAGAGTTTAAACTAGTATGTAGAAGAATTTCACCTCACAGGTACAGTTTCATAATGACTAAGCCCTATTTATTCATGTGTAAGTAGCACTCATAGTTGATTCTAGGTCCAAGCTCTGTGGCAACCATCAGCGTATAGTATCTATCAATTCCTACTTTACTTGGAGCGCTTCCAGAACTAAAACACATTTCAGCTGTTCAGGGTATAAGATCAGTCTTACAGGGTATAAAATGAGTCTTACATTAGATTGATTGATTGACTGATTTAGTCTTTTTGAGACAGGGTCTCGCTATGCAGTTCAGGCTGGCCTTGAGCTCACTTTGTAGCCCAGGCTGGCCTTGAACTTGTAATGATCCTCCTGCCTCAGCCTCCCCAGTGCTGGGATTACAGGCCTGCACCACCACGCCCGGCTTACATTAGATATATATCATTCTAACTTTTGGGCCTCGATTTGTAGCTAAGAAGCTTCTGTGTTAAGTTTATTCAAGATTTGATGATTTAGTAGCTCTCTCTGCAAAGGGAAATACTAAAAACGGAACAGGTACTGCAGTTAGGACTACTTGCCTCCAGCTTGTCAACATATCCTGATGCCCATAAGATCTGCCATGCAGAATGACCTTTGTACCTGCTCTTACCTGATAGTAAGCAGCTCGCTGTAACTGATCAGCGCCTCTTTCCACGTGCACTTCGGAGCTTTCCACATTGGCTTCTATGCTATCTGCAAAAAGCACAGTGGACATTTCAGCACACTGAGATGTCCCACAACTGTAGTCTTGGAACATCAGAAGCGATTTCTGACGTTATTGGTCCCATCACCCATAACAAATAGCCATGAAATAAGAAATTACTACCTTGATAAAAGAATAGCCCTATTTTTTTGGAAATAAACACTCCTGAAGTATTTAGGGGTAAAGGACTATAAAGCAACCTACCTATAAATGGTTCAGAAAAATTTTATATATATACACCCACACCAACAAACACACACAGAAAGAGCTACAGAACCTCACCAAGCAAATGGGGCCGAATGCTAACAAAAAATAAATCTGAATTAGAGTACAAAAGAATGCCTTATATATTTTTTTTTTGCAATTTTTTATAAATGAGATTATTCCCACATAAAGTTGTTTAAAAAGTTATTAATGTCATAATTGTACAAGTTCCTGGAGATAAAGGCTGGGGGGCTGACAACAGTTTCTCTAAATAAAGACTTACCCAAAGGATACAACAACCAAATGGGGCTAAGTATCCAAAGAGACCTCATTTGAGAATATAAGAAACTTAAAAAGAAAATGAATTCAATGATTTTTAAATGAAATTCCTAAACTTTATCTCACTGATTTCTTTGGACAGAAATACTTTCAACTCACCTTGAAGTTAAAGGTATCAATAATACATACCAATCAGATCACCCTGGTCATGGATCATCATAGCCAAATCTTTAAATATTTGATTGACGTCCAAAATGTCAGCCTAAAGAAGGAAAAACAAGCAATATGTTACAAGATTCCTTTTCTCTACTTACCGATGAACATACCACAGCGTTTTTGTTTGTGTTTTTGTGGTGCTAGGATTTGAACCCAGAACCTTGTGCATACTAAGCAAGTGCTCTACTACTGAGCTATGCCTACAGCCCCACATTATGTTTTTGTTTTGCTTTGTTCTGCTTTTTGAGACAGGGTCTTGCTATGTAGTTCAGACTGGTCTTGAACTCACTACGTAGGCTAGGCTGGCCTTGAACTTAGGACAATCCTCCTGCATCAGCCTCCTGAGTGCTAGGATTACAGGTGTGCACCACCATACCCAGCTCCCACGTATGTTTTTAAAGCTCTAGAAAGCACACTTTCTCTATAACAGAAAGTCATCTATCTACCTAATATAAAACAAAAGACATGTAAAGATGCTCATTCAACAATCTTTTGTGGTGCTGGGGACTGAACCTAGGGCCATGCTAGGCAAGTGCTCTGCCGCTGAGCTACATTCCCAGACTTTTTAAATTTTGAGACAGGATCTTGCTAAGTCATAAATTGCCTGAGCTGGTCTTGAACTTGTCCTGCTACCTCAGCCTTCTGAGTAGCTAGGATTACAGGTGGGTGCCACCATCTCTGGATCCATCAAGCAATATTAACTGGACTTGCTACATGAGAACAGGTAAGATTACCCAGGTCCAAATGATAGAACAGAAGCCAGTGTGCTGGGGTGGACATATTCTTGGTGTAGAAGCTCCATGTACAGCTTAAACTGGGCCTTATGGCAAAAGTCTGCGAGTGCCTCCCAACCGCGACTACTAAGAACCGAGACTAGAGGGTTTAAATGGTTGGTACACGATCCTGCTACTGGGGAACAGGAGAAGATACGGGCAGGAAGCCTCTTTGCTCCAAGGACTGACGTGGAACTCTGAGGGGCTGCTAAATTCTGCTGACACTTGGACAGTGGCCTATAAACAGCTTTCTTTTTTGTCTTTTTTGAGACAGGCTCTCGCTATACAGTTCAGGCTGGCCTTGAGCTCACTTTGTAGCCCAGGCTGGTCTCTAACTCGCAACGATCCTTTGGCCTCAGCCTCCCGAGTGCTGGGATTACAGGTGTGCGCCACCATGACCAGTTTAGGAAGGACATCTTTGAAAGCAACAAAATGGCTTAAATGAAGCTAAACTTTCTCATGTGAAAACACACACTGACAGGGTATGTGTGTGTCTGTCAGTCTGTCTCAAACCTGGCTGCACATTATAATCACCTAGGTTTTTAAAGTATTCACATCCTGGCTGGGAATATAGCTCAGTGGCACAAGCACCTGCCTGGCAAGCCCAAGGTCCTGAGTTCGATTCCCGGTACCAAAAAAAAAAAAAAAAAAAGTATTCACATCCAGAGGATTATAATTTATTAGTCTGAACCATACGACAGTGGTTCAGATCACTGAACCACAGTGGAACCATTTTAAACCTACAAAAACAGGCATTTTACATGGTACAATCTAAGAACAAGCAGTGGAGCAGGAGGACTGGAGTATGTTTAAAAAATTTGTTTCCAGGCGATTCTAATGAGCAGCGTTCAGAACCATGGCTATAAATGAAGGTGGAAGGGCTAATTATTTTCTCCACCGCCCTTCTCTCCTCCCTCTACCCCAGGGACGCAGTCGCTTAGGATTTTAGTGGACACTGTGCAAAGTTCCAGGTGGAGCTCAAGCAAGAAAGGTCTACCCACTTCCCCCTCCATGCTCAGCCCAAAAACCTTTCCCGCTGCTCAGACGCACTGAGTGATAAGATTTTTAACTTGGAATTGGACTTTAGAATATAAAAAACTGGAATCAGACGCTGATGTGTTTTTATCCTAAGCTACTCAGGCTAACCAAACAGCTCTCCACAGACCTCTGCCTAACATAAATATGTTCCTGTCTTGCTTTTGTTCTCCATGCGTATTTCTCAAGAAAACCATATAGAATTTAAGGAAAGGATTTGGGTATTCCTGAACATCACAGCTGTTCAAGTTCACCAAGACTAAATTGAGACATAACCCATAAGTCCAGATACCTGCAGACAAAATGAGTCAAGAACGTGACCTGGCCCTCACCTCCAACTGCCGAATGGCCGTTTCCCTCTCTTTGATAAGTTCCAGGTCCTGCTCAGTGACGGCTGCCTCGTCCTCCTGGCTCTGCATCTGGTTCCACTCCTCATGGCTGTGGGGAGACAAGCACGTTAGTTGATTCCGCCTGTCTAAGGTAGGATGAGATACGCTGCATCTCCACTGCCAGCAGAACCTATGCAAAGACACGACCAGGGCCCCAATTCCTCTGCGATTCAAAGTCCAGAGGGGCACAGTGTTCCACATCCAGAGGCAAAGAGCTAATATGCCAGGAAAAGTCTAAACCTCCATGGGCAAAACTGAGAAGCAGAACTCTGGGGGATGGAACTCCTTGCCTTTTCTACTCAGGGGGACACTTTGCAACCTTGCAAATCTTTGTTTCTTGAGACAGGGTCTCACTATGTAGGTCAGGCTGGCCTTGAGCTTACTAGGTAGCCAAGGCTGGTCTCAAACTTGCAGTAATCCTCCTGCCTCAGCCTCCCTGGTGCTGGGATTACAAACATGTGCCACCATGCCCAGCTTACTTAAGTCTTTGGAGAAAGGGTCTTATTATATAATGTAGGCTTGCCTTGAACTCATGTAGGCCAGGGTGAACTCAAACTCACAATCCTGTTCCTTCAGTCTCCCAAGGACTACAATCACAGGTGTGTGTGCCATCACACCCAGCTCCACAATAATTTTAAAATATCCTCCCTGCCCTGGAGATACAAAACCGAGTCAGACAGGGTCCCCTAGGCCTTTGTGGCACTCATATCGTAGTGGGGGAGATGGTTACATATCTATGATAAGACATTTTTATCTAATAACATTTTACCCAATAACATGAACATATACCTATGGATTAGACTGAAGAAGATAAGAAAGGAACATCTTTTGAAACATTTTTTTTTGGGTATCGGAAATCTAACGCAGGACCTTGCACGTGCCAGGCAGGCGCTTATGCCACTGAGCTATATCCCCAGCACAGGAACATCTTTTGAAAATAAACTGCTTTTCCTCCTACTATTCCCAAGGATGACCTGGCCTCACTTTAGAGGTAAATAAACAAAGACCCATGAATGCTGAATAATTTATATCTAAACTACAGGTAAGGGGCTGGGGATTTAGCTCAGCGGCAAAAGCGCCTGCCTGGCAAGCGCAAGGTCGTGAGTTCGGTTCCCCCGTCCCGGGGGAAAAACAAAAAAAAAAAAAAAAAAAAAAAAAAAAAAACTACAGGTAAAATAACCAAGACTTCCTAACCTGTCGATTCGTGGAATTGAATTTACTCCTGGAAAATCCAGCTTTCTTCCCCACACAGATACTGGGAGTTTCTTGGAATTTTTACTCATCTTGAAATTATCCATCCCGCAATTTAAAGACCTTAGAAAAGACTATAATTTTGACTTTTTAATTGTATTTTTTTGGAGAGAAATTTCCTGTGGTCCACCTTTATTTTTTCCTCATTGATACTTTAAAATTAAAAATAAGGACACAGATGCCCATCAGGTTGAATGAATAATCCTTTACCTGTCAAATGAGACGAGCTGCTCCTCTCTTTGCCTCTCTTCTGCCTAGAAAGCAGACAGCGTTATTAGTGCTGTTATCCAGAAACAAGTTGCAGGCAGACACACAAAACAAGGGCTTCCTTAGCCACAGCGTAAAGAGGCGACACCCTTGGCTCCCACAGGATCTGTCTGTAAAATGACACAGGACTCTGGCGATCTGCCTCAACTACCAAGCGGGTGGTGAAGGGGCTCAGGGTAAATCCGTATTCCAGTTTGGGCCCAGAATGGAAATGGAGAGGATGAACAGAACAGAGAGGAAAATGAGGAGGGGCAGGGACACTAATGGTGATGATGATGATGACGATGACAGTCTATCTTAAAATGTGGAGGAAAGGAAAGGATTGAAAACTTGACAAAAAAAATTTCAGAACCTGTAAAGATCTTTTTAAATGTATATTTGTAGTGCATTAGGTATTCAAGTGGCAAACTAACTTCAAAAATCAGTTTAATGTGTGTCTGACATTTCTAATTTAAAAACAAATTAAGATTTTAAAAATGAAAATGAAACCCAACTTGTTGTTTTTTTTTTTTTTTTTTGAGACAGGGCTTTGCTCTGTAGTTGAGGCTGGCCTTGAACTCACTATATAGAACAAGTTAGCCTCAAATAATCCTCCTGCCTCAGCATCCTGAGTGTTGGGATTACACACATGCACCACCATGCTAGGGGTTCCAGACTCACCATTTTTATAACAGTAATAGAAGATAAACAAAATGAAAATTTGAAAATTCTGCCTACCCCTTGGGAACACTGCTGGTGTTTTGTTTTATTTTTTGAGACAGGGTCTTGCTATGTAGTCCAGGCTGGCCTTGAAATCATGGCATTTCTCCTGAATCAGCCTCCCAAGTGCTAGGATCACAGGCATGTACCACCACATCTGGCATTTCTTTTTTTTACTGTGAGAGGGGTTTTTTGTTTGTTTTTTCAGCTGGGCATCTTACTATATTGCCCAGGTTGGTCTCAGACTCCTGGACTCAGGAAGCTTTTTGCCTCTACCTTCTGAATAGCAGGGACTATAGACACCTGGTCACTGTGCCCTGGCTTTTTTTTTTTTTTTTTGGTGTCGTACTGGCGATTGAATCCAGGGCCTTCCTGTTGAGCTATATCCTTCCCCACCTTTTTGAGACCAGGGTTACAATGTATTTATTCCACTATTCAAAAATATCTGAATGCTTCTTTTTTTTTTTTTTTTTTTTTTTGTGCCGCCAGGAATTGAAGCCATTCTTCGAACATTCTTGTTCATAGCATCCACCCTGATATACAGATATTCAGGTTTCTCTACAGTAGAACTGCTGGGCCATAGGTACGCCTGTCTCTGAAAATATAGCTAAAGTATGTATTCCACAGTGGTTGCTCCAATTCATACTACCCTGGGCCAAATGGCGAAGTTCCTGATGCATCACAGAATTTAAAACTTTTGCCCTCTCCATGAATAAGTATTTCACCTGGAGAGTCCATGACTACTAAGAAGTTGAGTGCTAAAACAGGTGTGGTGGTGCACGTCTATACTCTGGCACTCCAGGAGCCCGAGGCAGGAGGATTCAGAGTTCAAGCCCACTCTGCCAATTTAAGAGACTTAGCAACACCCTGTCTCAAACAGATAAAAATTTTAAAAAGGGTTGGGGCTGGGCACAGTGGTGCACACCTGTAGTCCCACCACTCAGGAGGCTGATGCAGGAGGATCACCTTGAGATCTAAGCCACTCTATGGCTACAAACTGAGTTCAAGGGCAGCCTGTACTACATAGTGAGACCTCAGGAAAGAGAAAAGAAAAAAAAAAAAAACGGGTCCAGGGATATAGCTCAGCAGCACAGTGCCTGTCTAGTAAGCACAAGGTTGTGAGTCTGATTCTCGGTACAAAAAAAAAATTAAAAAATAAACAAAAGTAGGGGATCCCTGGGGAGTTTGCTGAAAAGGCCCTGGGTAAAATCCCTCCCCTCCCCAATAAAAAGTCAAGGACCTTTTCACTTGTTTGACCACTATTTGAAACAAGATAAATATGTTTATTGGCCTTTTTCACTATTAATATCTGCACTCACACATCAAAAGCCATGGTGGGGACGATGGCTCAAGGCAGCAGCACCAAACTACACCAGTATCGCTGCATTACCGTCTTCTCCATCACTACACACAGTGAAAAAATAGAGTAAGTCGGATACAGTGGCACTCACCTGTAGCCCACTACTGTGAGGCTGAAGCAGGAGGATCATAAATTCAAGTCTACCCTAGGCAACTTAGAGGCTTAGTGAGACCCTTTCTCAAAATAAAAAATTAAAAAAGGGCTGGGGATGTAACTTAGTGCAAAGGCCCTGGGTACAACTCCCAACAATGCATAAAAACAAGCTGGTTTTTCTTTGATAAAGCTGTACAAATTAATTCATTAAATCTCAACATTTAATACATGTCTTTTTAATATTCTGTGTATGATGACATTGGATGTATACATACGCTTCTGTTGTATACAAAAATATGATGTTTATTTCCAGGAAAAGTACTTGTGCTCTTGAGCTGAAGGCTGAACTACCCACGTTTTTAGAAAATATTATTTTTATTTATTCAATATGGTTTTATAGAACTTACTGAAAAGTTTATAAAGCTTTTATAAACACATGTACTTTACAGATGAGTACAGAAAGCTTTCTGAAAATAAATCTATCAAAAAAAACAAGGGACAGTGTTTGTTTGTTTTTTAGTGTTTGTTTTTTATTTATTTATTCATTTATTTTTTGAGACAAGGTCTCACTGTGTAGTTCAGGCCGGCCTCAAAGTCCCTATGTAGCCCACACCTTCCAAGTGCTGGAATTACAGGTGTGTGTACCATGCCCTCCTGGCAGAGACAGTGTTTGTTATCCATGATAAAAATGCAAATTTCTGGTCTTTTTTTTTTTTTTGTCTTTTTGAGACAGGGTCTTGCTATGCAGTTCAGGCTGGCCTTGAGCTCACTTTGTAGCCCAGGCTGCTCTCGAACTTGCAATGATCCTCCTGTCTCAGCTTCCTGAGTGCTGGGATTATAGGTGTGCGCCAGCACACCTGGTTAAATATGTAAATTTCAAGAAAACAGAATTTGGAAAACATGACTATGAGAGTTTCTCAATATTTTAAGACTTTCCTGAAGAAACTGATGGTGATGTTACATTTAGAAGACCTGTATAACTTAGGGAGCCCGAATTTTCCCAATGACAAATACATAACTCATGCATGCTACAAAAATCATTCATGGATAAAAGATCAAATCAAGTATGTAAACGTAACTATGAAAAAATGATCAGTTGTTTTAGATTAGTTATTGAGATTAATGAAATAAGTTTTGGTAGTTTTTTTTTTGTTGTTTTAATCCATTTTTTAGCTTTTTATTTTGAGATAAGGTCTTGCTAACTTGCCCAGGCTGGCCTAGAACTTGAGATCTTCCTACTCCAGCCTCCTGAGTAGCCAGGATTAGAAGCATGCACTGATTTGCTCAGCTCTTGTCAAGTTCTGAAGTGCCAGAGAGTATCAACTATGACCTTAACAGGTTATAAAAATATTCCTCCCCCTTCCATTTACCTCTGTGAGGCTGGATTTTCCCCAGATACTTCAACAGTACAACGTATCACAAGAGATGAGCAAGAGGCAGATACGACCCCAGACAAAAGCTGAGGGAGTTCATTACAACTATAGCTGTTTTTACAAGAAATACTGAACGTTCTTCAAACTGAAAGAAAAGGATGCTAATTTGTAACATGAAAGTATAAAACTCACTGGTAAAATAAGCACACAGTCAAATTTAGGAAACTTTAATATAGCAATGGTGGTAAGTAAACACATCTCAAGTATGAAGGCTAAAAAAACAAGCAGGTATGACAATCTAGTTGCTTTCTGTTATGCAAGACATTAAAAGATTTGCAAAAATTCAAACAATGCCACTCTCCCCATTAATTTGTTTTGGAAAAGTGGTTATTTTTATTAAAAATCTCTTATGTTTATGATAATATGTAATAGTATTATTATTATTATTTTTTTTTTTTGGGTTTTTCTCCGGTACCGGGAACCGAACTCACGACCTTGCGCTTGCCAGGCAGGCGCTTTTGCCGCTGAGCTAAATCCCCAGCCCCTGT
>NW_004955452.1:6976633-7002522 GCF_000276665.1 Chinchilla lanigera | reverse complement strand
AATAGAATAGAATAGAATAGAATAGAATAGAATAGAATAGAATAGAATAGAAAATAAGTTTTAAAAAGGCTGTGAATGTGGCTCAGTGTGAAATCTCTGGGTTCAATCCCCAGGACCACAAAAATATGATTGGGATGGATAGATAGGTAGGTGGATGAATGACAGATAAATAGAGAAACAGTATCCTGACAGTGTAAAGTTTGAGAACTGCTGTACTTTTCCATTGGTCCGCAGGAACCTTGGTCTCATGTATTCCACACATTGCTCTTTGGTCACACACAGCAGGCTCTTCTCCCTGTCTGCAGCTTGTCTTTGTACAGCTTTACTTTCTCTGCTCTCCATTCTGTCTGCTTTTGCATATTTTCTTTTGGGCATCACTCTCCTTCTGTCTGAAATACAATGCACCCTTTAGAGCTCCCCAGTGAAGTTCAGTGGTCAGACACTTGTCTGAAAATGTCCTTGAGTGGCCCTCCCTGTGTATATATATTTTCACTGGTTTAGAATCCTAAAGGGGCACTTATTTTTCCCTCATTAACATTTAAGATAGGATTTGACTGGCTTCCACTACCACTGTCAGTCTCACTACTGACCTCTGAAGTATTCTACTGTTTCTCCACTGACTTTTACAATTTTCTCTTTGTCTTTGGTGTTCCAGTAACAGTTTGGTTTGTTTGTATGTATGTATGTATTTATCTTTTTGAGACAGGGTTTCACTATGCACTTCAGGCTGGCCTTGAACTCACTTTGTAGCTGAGGCTGGCCTCAAGTTCACAGTGATCCTCCTGCCTCAGCCTCTTGAGTGCTGGGATTACAGGCATGAACCTCCATGCCCAGCTTCTAATAATAATTTAAAATTTATCCTGCTTGAGATCTATTAGACTTCTTAAAACTGTCTATGCATCAGTTTGGGCATATCATCAGCCATTATCTCTTCAAATATCTCTAAAACTGCACTACTCTCATTCTGTAATTCCAATTAAAACAATATTAGGTATTTTTACCATATTCTCCATTTCTTATAATCTTTCTTCCATAGTTAACCTTTTTACCCCGTACTACATGTTGGGGGAAAAAAATCTTCTAATCAATTTTCTAGTTAAACCGTCATCCAATAAACTTTTTATTTTCATATTATATTTTTTAATTTCAGAAATTCTCACCAGATATAGTTGGGCAGGCCTGTAATCTCAGCACCCAGGAGGTCGAAGCAGGAAGACTGATTACAGTTCAAGGCCAGCCTGAACTATGTAGTAAGATCCTGTCTCAAAAAACAAAACAAAACAAAAACTCTTTTGATCTTTTTTTTTTTCTTTTTGAGACAGAGTCTTGCTATGCAGTTCAGGCTGGCCTTGAGCTCAGTTTGCAGCCCAGGTGGGCCTCAAAGTCGCAGCGATCCTCCTGCCTCAGCCTCCCGAGTGCTGGGATTACAGGCATGCGCCACCATGCCCGGCTGTTTTGACACTTAAAAGAGCTTTTTGTAATTTCCTGCTTCCTCCAAGTCTTTTCAAGTGTATTTATTTTTTTACTTTTTCACTTTTTTTTGGCCGTACTTGGTATTGAACTCAGAGCCTTTGCTCTAAACTACAACTCTCTTAATTTTTTGAGACAGAGTCTCATTAAGTTATCAAGCTGCCTAGAATGGGCTAGAACTTGCCATCTTCCTTCCTCAGCCTTGCACATGCCACTCTACCCAACTCTTATTTTTTTAAACGCAGTAAATATGACTTTTATAATCCTAATACACAAAAGTGTTTTGTTTTGCTTTTTAATGCAGTGTAGGGATGCAACTCAGTCTTGTTAAGGCCTAACAAGCATTGTACCACCACGCTACATCCCCAGTTCTACACAGACTATAGGTATATTTCACTTTACCATTGTTTCTTAGCTCTTATTCGAGATAATTTGCTTCTTTATTTTTAAAAATTTGTTTCTTTGTATATTTTGTTTTGTTTTCTTTTAGAGAGGGTCTTGCTATGTAGCCCAGGCTGGCCTGGAATTCATGGTGATCCTCCTGCCTCAGCCTCCCAGCGCTGGGATTTTAGGCATGCACCACACCTGTCTCTGTGCACTATTTTTAACAATTTCTTTTTTTTCGTACCAGGAATCAAACTCATGACCTTAGGCTTGCCAGGCAAGCACTTATACCACTGAGCTATAGCCCCAGCCCTCTGTGCAGTATTTTTCACCAGGCGCTATGCGCTGCACCTGAGGGACTACTGGAGGGATTCCTCCAGGTCCACTTGAAGCCTGAGGCTCTGGACCATCCAGGTAGTGTGAATGGGGCAACACAGTGCACCTGCCTGAAGGTGACTGCAGGCTCTCCCCCGCCCTTCTCCCCTTCTCTACCACCTGCTTAGTTTCCTGCAAAAGTAACCTTTTTGTAGACCCCTGGAGAAAAGGGGACTTACTTTTGGCATACCCTAAAGATATAATCTTTCAAAGTCCATCTTACTTTGAAGAGAATCTTACATCCTCTACCTCACATGCATCCTGGGCTTTGACTTTTATCCTCTTCATCCCCTGAGGGCATCAAACCTGAAGTCCAAGTTTGTCCCTGGCAAAGGTCCTCAATGCAACCTCAGCACACTGTTCTGCTTACCTCTCTCTGAGATGTTTCACCTTAGTATTTTCATAGGCTTTTGCTACTTTGTAGTTGGGTTTTTAAATTCTAGAATTTGATTAATTCTTTCCAAAACAGAGAGAGCTAATCAAAATAACCTGACCAACTATATTCTAGAAAATGGATTCTTTTTTAAAAAATGTAAAACCAGTACAACAAAATCCAAAAGAAAATTACACAAAACTCTACCTTCTATCTCCTTAACCCTTGTGCATGTTCCAGGCTGTTCTTCCATTGTGTACATGCTTTCTACACAGGTCATACAAATCTGACATTTGCACACCAGCTGTTGTATACATTTTATTTTGGGTGATAGTAAAAAAGGGCCAATGGCCTCAGGGTGGGGCAGTCTTGGGAAAAAACATCCAGAGATTGGAAAGGTCTTGGAATCAACTTACAGAAAGACGCGACCCGGCTCTCGCTCTGGCAATGCTCTCCTTCTCCTTCTCTGACACCCTTCTCTGCACAGCCTGGAAGTTGTTTAAGGCCGCGGAGAAGTCACTCATGAGGCGCTCCTTCTGGAGTTTCTGCTGACGCTAAGGAAGTTAAGCAAGAAGTTGAAATTCCATATTAACCCAGATTATTTAGAGACTTTAATTCCCATGAAAAACAACATCATATCCCTTCAACATTCCCAACTAGAAAAATTACTACAGGGGCTGGGGATTTAGCTCAGTGGCACAGCGCCTGCCTGGCAAGCGCAGGGTCGTGAGTTTGATTCCCGGTACCGGAAAAAAACAAACAAAACCAAAAAAAAAAAGAAAAATTACTACAAAATAGATTCTGCCTTAAATGAATACATTTGTTCTTTGCTAGCTGAAATCACTGGTAAATTCTGACTTTTTTCTTCTTTCATTCTAACAAATTTAGGAACTGGGTATTATTTACCTTATAATCTCAGAAGGAAATGTAATTTAGGATTTTTGTTCCCTGGAGAACCTAAAAGCAGAAAAAATATCTTTGGACTCAGACTGGGAACTACATTCATCTACACTGAGTTGATGGCTTCCCAGAAAATCAGTTTCTTTTATAGGCATTTTTTTCTTTAAGGGAGACTTAAATTATTATTTTTTATCTTTTTTATTTTTAAAAAATAAAAGAAGTAAAACATATTAACAGAAATCCATTTACAAAATAGCACAAAAACAATGCAAACAAAACAGAGTTACAGACGAAGTTGTAGGAAATTAACCATGGTTGTTGTATTACTTATTGATATCTTCAAAGTGGTTTCTCAGGAAAACAAATAGAGACATACAAGATTGATCAAACAAGTAATCATTAACTGTTCCTTTCTGTAGAGCAATAGAAGACAGTAGTACAACTATGTTAGCTATCCTGTATATACATACTTACATAATTTCCCCTAGAAAAAGAAGAACAAGTCAAGCTCAAAGCCCAAAGCCCAAAGAAGAGAGGAGATTATAAAGATCCAGGCAGAAAGTAATGCAGCTGAGACAAAGAAAACCCTACAAAAAATAAATGAATCAAAGAGTTGGTTCTTTGAAAGAATAAATAAAACCCCTAACCAACCTTATCAAAAAAAGAAAGAACTCAAATTCATGCAATAAGGAATGAAAAGAGTGAAATTACTACAGATTCCACAGAAATTCAGAAGATCATTAATACCTACTTTGAAAATCATTACTCCCATAGGATAGAAAACTCAGAAGAAATGGACAGATTCCTAGATATGTACGAATTACCAAGCTTGAGTCAAGAAGATATAAAATCCTGAACAACCCAATATTAATTAATGAGATTGAAAATGTGATTAAAAACTTACCAACAAAGAAAAGCCCAGGCCCTGATGGATTCACAGCAGAATTTTACAAGAAATTCAGATAAGATTTAATACCAACATTCTTCAAACTCTTCAATGAAACTGAAAAGGAAGCAATTCTCCCTAACTCATTTCTGGAGGCAAGTACTTTACTGATACCAAAACCAGAGAAAGACCCAACCAAGAAAGAAAACTACAGACCAATCTCCCTAATGAATATAGATTGAAAGACACTCAATAAAATACTAGCAAATAGAATGCAGCAAATCATCAAGAAAATCATATACCAAGACCAAGTCAGATTCATTCCAGGAATGCAGGGATGGTTCAATATTTGCAAATCAATTAATGTTATATATCATATCAATAGAGCCAAAGACAAAAATCATATGATCATCTCAATAGATGCAGA
Organism: Chinchilla lanigera; assembly: GCF_000276665.1. Classification (NCBI taxonomy): domain Eukaryota; kingdom Metazoa; phylum Chordata; class Mammalia; order Rodentia; family Chinchillidae; genus Chinchilla; species Chinchilla lanigera. The sequence goes on along the minus strand of NW_004955452.1, from coordinate 6,997,707 downwards.
AAAAGCTTTTGACAAAGTCCAACATGCATTCATGATAAAAACTCTACAGAAAATAGGAATAGATGGTCTTTATCTCAACCTGATCAAAGCCATCTATGACAAACCAAGAGCCAACATCATACTAAATGGACAAAAACTGAAAGCTTTTACTTTAAAATCAGGAACAGACAAGGATGTCCACTGTCACCATTCCTATTCAACACAGTTCTGGAAGCATTAGCCAGAGCAATTCAACAAGAGAGAGAAATAAAAGGAATAAGGATAGGAAAGGAAGAAGTAAAGCTTTCACTATTTGCAGATGACAGGATACTTTACATGGAAGACCCTAAAAACTCCACAAGCAGACTCCTTGAATTATTTTTTTATCTTTTTGAGAGAGGGTCTCACTATGCAGTTCAGGCTGGCCTTGAGCTCACTTTGTAACCCAGGCTGGTCTCAAACTCACAGCGATCCTCCTTCCTCAGCCTCCTGAGTGCTGGGATTATAGGCATGCACCACCAGCCCGGCTTTTTTTTTTTTTTTTTTTTTCCTTAATTTGGTGGTAGGGATAGAATCTCGGGCCTCCTGTATGCTAAGCAAGTGTTCTATCATTAAGCCACACACCCATCCTCAAAACGCTACATTTTAAGGATAGCATAAACATTTACATGTCAACATACTCTTCACAGTTATAACCTTTGTTACATACAGTCCATCAAGTTGATCTAGTAAATTTTCTTAAATTTTATTTTATGAGACAGGGTCTTGCTATGTAGCTCAGGCTGGGCTTGAACTAACCACGTAGCCCAGGTTGGTTTTGAACTCTCAGCAACGCTCCTGCCTCAGTCTCCTGAGTGCTGGGATTATAAGCATTCACCAGCACATCTGGCTTTATCTAGTAAATTTCATATAAACCTTTCTTGTAAATTGTTGCCAGTTCTTATGAATACTGGGAAATAAATATTTCTATTATGAATAAAGCTAAAGTGTGAATAAAGAGCCCCACTGAACAGTTAATATTTATATCTGGCTACAGGTACATTTTTTTCCCTTTGGAGAAATGTCCATGGGTGGGAATACTGTGTCAAAAGGTATAAGTTTTTTTCTTGTTCTTTATTTCTTTTTAAGAGGCGAGGTTTATTTCAGCTGAAAGATTCAGAGGATTTAGCTTACGGCGTGCTGCCCCAAGGCAGAAACAGCAGGTAGAGGGGCTTAACAGAGAAAAATTGCTCAACACAGGGCAGCCAGGAGGCAGCAAGCCACAAACTTTTTACCATGGCAATTATTGTCAATCAACTTATTGCAGGGGTTTTACTGAGTAATTACATATAAAATACCAAGTTAAATTTTATATGCAGGTAGAATATTCAAGAGGAAAATATCAGAACAGGAAAGGTGATTCAGGTCAAGTACTTGGAGGTTAAGGGGCCAAAGTTGGAAAAAGAGCGTCAGGATCATGAGGGTGACAGGGAGGGCACAAAAGTAGCTAAGACTCTCGGGGGAGGAAGAGTAGAGTCAGAAAACCAGAGGGTCCAGACTGAGCCTTGGAGCTTGCACATCCTAGAGCAGCAGGGTCCAGGATGGAGGATAAGACTGAACCCGGGAATCATTAGAGTGGGGGACAGAACAAAAGCGAATCACAGAAAGAAGAGAATTTCAGTGGAAACAGGATGGGCAAGAGGATCTGAAAGAAAACTGAAGAAAAATGAGGCTAGGGCTTGAGAATGGGCCGGTCACGATAACAGTACACAGGTGTGGGGAAAAACTCGTAGCACGTATGGTCTGACAGCAGTGAAAAGATGGATGATGGGGCTGAGATAGACTGAGATGCAGGAAGAGCAGAGAGACAAAAGGGTACTCAGCACAACAGCAGAAAGAGAATCAAGGAATTATACATCACCTGAGAGAATACATTTTATAGGTCTATTTGGTGTTCTTAATGATCCCAGCTAATGGAAGGGAATAATAGCATGCATAATCCAAAAATAACTTCTATTGGTTTTAGAACACATTAGATGAATTTATATTGGTTGTAGATTTAACTTTCTATTTATATTTTGCTTAGGCTGCTATTTAACCCTTAGATATTTATAATAATACTCTGCACCGGACACTTAAGACTCCTTTTTTATTACTACAAAATATATCTGCAAATGTGTCTTCCCTAAGCACATGGCTAGGAAGAGGAAAGGGGTAATTTGGAAGCAAGCTGGAGATATTGGATGGTAAGGGAGGGTTGTAACTAAAACTTTACCACGTGTAACAACTAAAACCAATGAACCGGGCCGGGCGTGGTGGCGCATTCCTATAATCCCAGTGCTCGGGAGGCTGAGGTAGGAGGATCGCTGTGACTTTGAGGCCCACCTGGGCTGCAAAGTGAGCTCAAGGCCAGCCTGAACTGCATAGTGAAACCCTGTCTTAAAAAGGCAAAAAAATAAAAATAAAACCAGTGAACCATACATGGATAACTGGAGGGTGATTATACTAGATTATATATATATTTTTAACTAAGATTACATTTTATCAGAACTATTTTGTAGGAGAAGACAAAGCCCCCAGTCGTGGCTCTTTGGTTTTTTGAAATGGGGTCTCACTGTATAGTTCATGCTGGCCTTGAATTCACTGTGAGCACTCAGGAGGCTGAGGCAGGAGGATTGCTGTGAGTTTGAGGCCAGCGTGGGGCACATAAACGAGTTCAAGGCCAGCCTGCAGTACATAATGAAGTTCTGCCTAAAAAAAAAAAAAAAACTGAACTCACTATGTAGCCAGGCTGGCCTTGAATTCATGATCCTCCTGCCTCAGCCTCCCAAATGCTGGGATTACAGATGCACGCCACCACACCTGGCTTTGGCTCCTCTTTAATATAGAGAACAAAAATTTCAATACTGAACCATGCTACTTAAATAGCTTGCCAAATTAAACTGGTGCTTTCCAAACTGTTGTGATAGAGACCCACAGTAAGAATTTGACATCATAATCTAATACACACACATAATACAGGCTTTGTGACTTCTTGAGAGCTATCATACATGTAAGAAATGAAAATTTCATGTGATATTTACCCTTATCACATGGTACACACTCTAATGTTTCTACTCAATTTTAGTTTTTGAAAATACTGCTAGTTAAAAAAAAATACTGCTCATAACACATTAAAACGGTTGCACATGCTAAGAACCACAGCCAAAGTTTGAGAAACTCAGAAGAGAAGTTGGAGGCTGTGTCTTCAGAACCATCGAAGATATTATTTTTGCAGCTTACTAATAAAAGTTACATAAGTGCCCCTTTGAGTAGTACAGAGGCTAAGAGCACAACAGGTGAAGGTCAGTGGAGAAGGTTTTCTCCTGCGGGTAGACGAAGGAAGACAGTTGAGAGTTAGGCACCGGTAAAGGAGGGGACAGATCTAGTTTCAGGAGTGAAAAGAAGACACAGCTTATGAAAGGAACAACGAACCCAGTAAAAAACTGAGCATTTAACATGTTCACAATGGGGCTATAATTTGTACGTCTTGCTGCCGGAAGGCTCTGGACCAGCCGATGGGACTGTGCCACGCCACACGATGGGACACTCATGCACGCCAGTCATGCAGGTACCGCCGGTGGCTCAAGCCAGTGGGACTGTGTTAAAGAACTTAAATAGCGACTGAATAAAACGACTTGCAAAGAGGTATCTTCCCTGAGCGTTTCCTTAGCCTCTGACCTGTGAACGACCCTTAGTGGGACACAAAGGTCCTGTTGCGAATATGAAAACAAGAAGTTTGATTAAAATATAAACATACTGGTAGGACCCAATATATAGCTGCTGGCCAAACCCAGAGAGATGCAAACACTGAGGTTCCCCTCCCGCTCAGTCCAGTGTAGTAATGTTGAGGACAGCAGTAGTCACCGCGTGTTGAGCACTTCCTGAATGCCAGGCATGTTACCGTATCTGTGCATACATTTTCTACTGGCCCACCAGTCATATCCCCCCACTTTAACAGATAAGAAAATTGAGGTTCAGGGAAGGAATACCTAGCATCAAAGGCCAACTTATTTTTGTTCCCTGTAATGCTTTTTTTTCTTTTTACTAAAATAAAATCTTTTTCTAATAATAAACACAGAAAATACCAACCTGCTCTGAAGTAGATAAGGGAAGGGGCAGGGACCCTAATTCCTTCAGCAATTCATTGGTTTCCTTGGCGAGCTGGTTTGTGGAGTGCTGTAACTGTTGCCTAAGACAGAAAAGACATGTTTCAGGATGTGACTTCTTGAGAGTTATCAGACTGAGTATTACTTTGTTCTCAGAGTATCTCATAACACTGGAAATCAAGGTCTTTTGAATAACTGAGTGCCTCAATGTCCATGCTCTCCAAACAATTTCAGAAACAGTCCCCAGACAAACCCACCCATGCCTGCCATCTCAGCACTCAGAAGGCTGAGGCAGGAGGATCATCATGAATTCCAGGCCACCCTGAACTACATAGTAAAACCCTGTCTCAAAAAAGAAATAGATGGAGAGCAATTGCCGCTCCCCTAAATCTCAGGGTTTCAACACACTGAACTCTCTCATAAAAATCTCCCTTTGCATTTGAATTTCCCAAGAGTTCGACATGCTTGCTATCTGTCACAGCCTACGGACTACAATCCAGGAACAGGTGGTCGGCTGAAATGTGCATTAAAAGCACCGCTTCCTAGCCAGGTGTGGTGGTGCACACCTGTTACCCTAGCACTTGGGAGGCTATGGCAGGAGGACAGACATGAGTTCAATGCCAGCCTAGACTACATAGTGCAATCCTGTCTCTAAATTAATAAATGAAAAAATACAAATAAAAAATAAAATAAAAGCATAGCTTCCTAACTGCCCTAGGGAACAACCCCCAAAGATTTGTTCTCGCACTACTGTCAAAGCCTGATCCTTTTTTAGGTTTATCCTTGGCTCCTTACCTGCTCTTTTTGGTTGCCTTTTGGGCCTTTCCCTCCAAAATAAGAATCCTTAAGCTGTGTAAAAATATATACGGACAGGGCTGGGATGTGGCTCAGTGGAACAGTGCTTGCCTGGCATGTGAAAAGCCTTGGGTTCTATCCCTGGTGCCACAAAAAACAAAAACAAAGGAAAAAAACCCATAAGGAATCTGGGTGGTAGGGATAGTGGTACATGCCTCTAGTTCTAGTTACTCAGGAGCCTGAGACAGGACTGCTTGAGCCCAGGAGTTCAAGGCCAGCCTGAGCAACATAATGAGCCCTGTTTCAAAAAAATAAAAGGAGGCCAGTAGTGGTGGCGCATGCTTGTAATCTCATCACTCAAGAGGCAGAGGCAGGAGGATCGTTGCAAGTTTGAGACCAGCCTGGGCTATAAAGTGAGCTCAAGGCCAGCCTGAACTGAATAGTGAGACCCTGTCTCAAAAAGACCAAAAAAAAGAAAAAAAAAACTCAACGACAAAACAAATACAACAATACAAAAACAAAACAAAAGGAGTAGTGGGATTGAAAAGTAGTAGAAATATCCAGGTATAGAGGCAGCACTCCGGAAGCTGAGGAGAAGGGCCACAGGAAGTTCAAGCCCAGCCTTAGTTACATAGTAAGACCTAGCCTCAACTCCTTGCCAAAGAAACAAACAAATAAGGAAAGCAAAGTATAGCAAAAATACAAAATGAGCTCCTTTCTTTTGTGGTTTCCTCTAATCTCTGGCCATTTCTTTTTCTCTCTTTTCTCTCTGCCATTTCTTCAAAGGTTTTAAGGGAGGACAGAGAAACCACCTGTTCTGGTCTGAAGGTCTGTACGCCTCTCCCAGTTCGCATGCTGCAACCCTAACCCAGAGGTGATGGATTAGAAGACAGCACCGGGAGGTGACTGGATCCCGAGGGTGGAGCCCAAGTGCTGGCCCGAACGCCTTCTTACAAGAGGCCCCGGAGAACTGTGCCTCCTCCATCCAGTGAGGATACTGAGAATCAGTGGGACCTCACCACACAGTGCCTCTGTCACTGCTCTGATCCTGGACTTCCCAGCCTCCACAACTATGAAAAATAAATTTTTTTTTGTTTATAAACCACCTAGCTTGTGGTGTTTTGTGACAGTAGCCTCAATGGACTAAGATACCACAATAGTATCTATTAATGTTCTTTACTGAAAATAGGCCTCCAAGATTTAAAAAGAGGGGAGCAGTCAACAACAAGGAAGAGGGGGTCAATCAGATGCCAGGAACAGCTCAGAGAGGATTAAAATATTCAGAAAGAGTTCACATCTCTCTGGAAAAAGTTCACAGTAATAACAGTCACTCTCTTTATTAATGTCTAGAAGAGGAGACAAAGAATATTGCTCAGTATACTTTAATGATGAGGAACAAAACTTCTAAAACCAGGAACAAACCAGCCATGGCAGTGTACACTAGTAATCCCAGCACCGAGGAGGCTGAGGCAGGAGGATCACCTTCAGTTTAAGGCCAGCCTGATAGGCAGACCCTGTCTCAAAAACCCAAAAAATAAGTAAGTAAGAAAGAAAGCAGAAAACGAGTAAAAAAGGATGTGACTAAAAAAGAATCAGGAGTTCTACTACTAGTCCACTATTCTATCCCTCAGGCTGCCCTTGTGTCATTGTGAATAAATTTCCTAGTTTTATATACAGCTGGAAAGCCAACTATAAACTAGATCAGCAGCAGTCCCATGCCAACAAGATGAACTGAGCAGAATATAGCTTAAGAGTTGTAAACATTTCCTTCTCTATCTCTCTAACTTATCCTGCCAAAGTAACCAAGGGAAGAAGGAAGCAGTCAGACCATCGAGAGGCGGTGGAAATCTGAATCCATTCATATACCCTGTTGCCCACTTCTAGATCCAGCTGTTACCTCCTGACCCACTGCTTCTTTCTGACTTCATAGACTGGAACCTGGGCTGCACCTCAGGGCAGCAAGGACACGCATGCATCCTCCAGGGGCCCTCGCAAAACCCAGCCCTGGTAGGGAGCTACTCACAGATTCTCTTGTAGCTTGCTTGAGTCCTGCTTCGTTCCTAGTTGGCTCATCAAATTCTTTATCTGAGCGGCTGGGGAGGTAGGGGGAGAAAGATTTATTTAAAAGGTAAATACATTCATCATAAGCTCCTACCTCTCAGATCACTGGTCTATCCACATCCTGAATAAGCACATACAACTAACCAAAACCATGCTACGATCAAAACCTTGGCATACAGTATTCCTCCAAAAGCTGTAAATTTCACCTTCAGAGTAACTATTACTAAGTAGATAGAATTCAGTGGTACAGTATGTGCTTGGAATGACTTTGGTCCTGAGTTTGATCCCTAGTAACATAAATAAAGAAAAAAGTAATCACCTTTGGAAGGGTATTGATACCAGACATCAATTCACAACAATGAAAAATTTAAATCCACTAACATATACTAATTTTTCTATAGCAAATATTTTTGAAAAAGCAATATACATTTATTATTAATAAATAAGTCACCAGTGGTGGTGGTGCATGCCTGTAACCACAACACTCTAGGAAGCTGAAGCAGGAGGATCACAAGTTCAAACCCAGCCTGGGCAACTTAGAGACTTGGTGAGACCCTGTCATAATAAACAATTTTAAAACACTAGAGATGCAACTTTTAAGAAACTCCTGGAGGGGCTGGGGATTTAGCTCAGCGGCAAAAGTGCCTGCCTGGCAAGCGCAAGGTCGTGAGTTCGGTTCCCGGTACTGGAGAAAAACCAAAAAAAAAAAAAAAAAAAAGAAAGAAAATCCTGGAGATGCATCTATTTTTTAATTTTTATTTATTTTTTATCTTTTTGAGATAGGGTCTCACTGCAGATCAGGCTGGCCTTGAGCTCACTTTGTAGCCCAGGCTGGTCTCGAACTCCCAACGATCCTCCTGCCTGCCTCCCGAGTGCTGGGATTACAGACATGCGCCACCACACCCAGCTGATTGGGGATGCAATTTTAAAAGGCGCTGGATCCAACCTGTATCTTAATTTTGGAAATAAGGAAATATAGTTAGGCTAGGTATTTTGTATAAGACACAGGGCAAAAATTCAATCCCAAACATATCAGATTCCAATGGAAACTTTCAACTATGCTATGCTGTCTTATGTTGTGAAATAGTCAAATATATGGTTTTGTTCCACCCTCTACCTTTTCCTAGATTATTTTGCTAAGACTAGGACCGATAACGTTTGAATCCTGGACATTTAAACCCATAGCCTGCATCAGGAAAGCAGAAGTCCCGAGGCACTGATCATCTTTCCACAGGAAGAAAGACCCTAATACCATATGCCTGGGAATCTGATCATTATGTCCTTCACCGATTACTGCAATAGAGAACAGCATCCATGATTTCTTTCTGCAGCTTGCTTTCCATTTTCTTTTTGGCGGAAGGTGGGAAAAATATTTATTCATAGAGGTTGGAAGTTAGTTGTATGGCTTCCTTCACCTGTTTTTGTTTTTGTTTTCCAGTGTTAGGGATTGACCAAGGATTCTGTCTGTGTTATGCAAGCGCTCTGCACTAGTTACACTCTTGGCCCTTTTGTATAATTTCTTGTTTGCCTGCTTGCTTTTTAAGAGCAGCCACTGTCTTCTATTACCAGTAGCTAAAGTACAGAACACACTAATAGGGTACCCTGCCCAGAGGAAACATACTTACCTTCAAGTTTTAACAGAACTGCAAGAGATAACACAATGCAACTGGCATAGGGCATCTCCAGCCAAAAGAGTCTTCTCTGTGAGAATATACCTTTTGTATAGTCTCTGAGTTAATGTCAAAGTTTCATTTGTGAAATACCAGAGTGCTAAGTGACTGGCTTAGTGGACAATGAGGAAATTCATGTACATTGTATAATTTGAGATTATAGGGACAATATACATAGTTTCTAAATCCAATAAAAAAGAATGCTCACTTATTAGAATTTTGAAGTTTAAAAATTAATTATTTCAAATTTACAGTAATGGTGCTCTTTAAATTAACAATGTTGGGGTCACAGTCATAATCTTGTCCTTAATTCGGTCACCAACAGTTGTTTAAAAAAGAAAAACAAGCTAAAGTTTATTAAGTACCAGTTACTTAACAGTAACACTGTTAACAGTCCCTAAGTCTGCAAGCCATGTCAGACAAAACCCTAATTCATTGCTGAGTGACCACTCCAGCCCTTAGCAGTATGTACAGGTTGTTGTTCCCTAGCCAAAAATCGCTGCATCATGAACATTACAAAGCAAAAATTTCCAATCAAAAATATATAGGTTTATGCCAGGTGTGGTGGTGCACACCTGTAATCCCAGCATTTGGGCGGCTGAGGCAGGAGGATCACTGCAAGTTTGAGGCCAGCCTGAACTACATGGTGAGACCCTGTCTCAAAAAAAAAACAAAACAAAACAGTATAGGGTTATAACACTTCAGATTATGATTTTATCTTATTTAGATGTTTTCCCAGCAAAACTAAAAACTCCAATTTTGCAGTGGAAATATAAGATTTACTTGATTAAAATTTTGCCTTTTGACAAAATTCCCTAAAATATACCTATTCTGTTAAGTAGGGTTTACTTATAACTTAACGCTTCTATAGGAAAAAGCAAGCCCTATAATTACTGTGTTCTGCTAAGACAGTTTTAAGATATAAATAGCCTTTTTTGTTCATAACTAACATGTGGGATGTCCCTATCTAAGTTAAATAAGCCAGGATAGTGCTAAAGCTATCAACCAGGCAGTCGTAAAATTAACTTATGAACAAGGGCATAAAAATAACTTATCTATGATGCTCAGTAGCACTTACTATGACCCAGAGGTAGGTATCTGGTAAATATCTTATTTGACACCAACCATGTCTTAAGCAAGCATCAGTATCCTGATGATTCACACACGGGCACAGTGAAGCACATGAGTTACAGAACTCACTCATTTACTCATTCATTCATAGAGCGGAGTACCCACTCTACACTGTTCCATGCCCTAAAGACACTTGATTTCAAGAAGCTCACACTTTCTGAGCTAGATAAATATACATCAGGTGGAGATAAGTGGTATAAAGAAAAACTCAGGCGAGGGCTGGAATGAAAGGGGTAGGCAAAGGGTGGTAGTTTATGTAAGGTGGTCAGAGAAACCTCTCTGAAAAGGTGTCACTATCAAAGTCTAAAGGAATTAAAAGATCAAGCAGCTGGGCAGTGGTGACAAACACCTATAATCTCAGCACTCTGGGAAGCTGAGGTAGGAGGATCACAAGTTCAAGCCCAGCCTTGGCAACTTATCGAGACCCTGACTCAAAGTTTAAAAATTTTAAAAAGGATTGGGGATGTAACAACACGAAGGCCATGGATTCAATCCCCAGTGCCACAAAAATAAAACAAACAGAACAAGCCATTTACTCCAGGCAAAGGGTAATTAGTACGAAGTCCCCGACGCAAGAGTCCTTGATGTGAAGGAAGAATAGCAAGGAGGTCAGGTGGTTAGAGCAGAATGAAGAAGTGGCCAAAGAGATGGGGGAAATCCAGACTGTACAAGGCATTTTTTAAAAAAAATTTATTATTTACTTTTGAGACAAGGTCTCACTGTGTAGTCCAGGCTGGCCTTGAATTCACTATGTATTTCAGGCTGTCCTCCAACTTCCAGCAATCCTCCTGCCTCAGCCTTCCAACCGCTGGGATTACCAGCATGCACCACCACACCCAGCAATATACAGGGCATTTTAAACAGTTGTAAGGACTTGAGTTTTAATTAAATGGCAAGCCAGAGATGGGCTTGAGTGGAGTGTCATAATAACCAGAATTCAAACCCAGGGCTAATTCCAACTGCTACCTTTTTTTATGTTATATTATGCTGTCTTAAAGGAAATAAAATGTAGTCACACAAGACAGGCCTGGACTTCCCAGTGTTCCACTCTGCCCCGCCCTATCTACCTGCTACCTTCCTAATTTAATAAACTCTCTGCTCCAGATAGGTTGATGTCCTTGCTCTTAACCTGTTCCCTGACCTAACACCCTCCTGCCTGTGAGATTATTCCTCTGTACCAGAGTCCAGCAGAGTGCCAGGCACCCCGTGGGTACATAAATAATCACTGATCCGTTCAGTCAGCTCCCTCCCTTTGACATTATAATATTCTCTTTAAGGCCAAGATGTCAATTAAGGTAATTTAGGAAGAACGAGATCTGAATTCTACACTAGACTTGACCATTAACAGCACCAGGCAAGTCATTGTATTTTGCTGAGTTTCTTTTTTTTTTTTTTTTTTTTCTGGTTTTTCTCCGGTACCGGGAACCGAACTCACGACCTTGCGCTTGCCAGGCAGGTGCTTTTGCCGCTGAGCTAAATCCCCAGCCCCTTTGCTGAGTTTCTTTCTCGCCAACTGCAGATCACATTCTGGGTCAACATTTACCGAGTACTTATTATTATTTGTGTGGAATTTTTATTTTCTCTCATTAAATCTTTACAACTAGGTGAGGACTAAATGACCCCCCAGCACGCCCACACTGATCAATTCTAAAATTCAATAATAATAAAACAGTCCCGGAATGCTGTTATGGAACCAGTTTTTTACAACTCAAAAGTTGGCTTTGAGAGGCTCCACCTGTGACTTTCTTAACATCAGAAATTCAAGCTACAGATGAGACTGGATTAACGACATGGACTTGACAGCAGAGATCGCATTCTACCCCTCAGGCCCCTCCAGAAAATAGTTGAATAGTTGGTTGAATATATGATGACACAGAAAGGTAAGCCCAGTTAAAAAAAAAAAGTGACGGAAATGACCTCTTCTAAACTCTAAAAGTATGTCAAAGCATTGAGTTATTAATCACCTATCAAAATATTAAATACCCTAGAGAAAAATGAGAATTTTATAAGATACAGAAAACCTCAAGTATCAGCTGTTTCCTGTGTATTCTCATCTGAGAACTTCTTTTCATCTAGACTTTTCTGATTACCTTTGTTAAGAAGACCTGATTTTTCTAGGGTTGGGGTTTGGGGGAATATGGGGCTTGGAGACTTTAGAGGACCATTTGCAAGCTAAGCATCATAATGAATTAAGCTAAGCCTTCATTAACTCTTTCTGCACTCCTGAAATTAAGATATTTTCCAGCTGGACGTGGTGGTGAAAGCCTGTAATCCTAGCAGGCATTCTGGGAGGTGGAGGCAGGAGGATCACAAGTTTGAGGCCAGCCTGGGCAACTTAGTGATTTAGCAAGACTTTAAAAAAAAAACAAAAAAACAAAAACAGCTGGGGATATAGCTCAGTTGGAAATCCTTAGGTTCAATCACCAGGACCTCCCACCAATCCCCCAAAAATTTTTCCCTAAAAGTTTCCAGCAAGACTCAGGTATCAGAATCCCTAAAACTCAAATCATAAGGACAACTGTGTCTTAGTTTACGAAAATCCAAAGAACTTTTCCTATACTGTCTTCTGTAAACACCACCCTCAGGGATGGTTACGGGCCAGTAACTACTCATTGACCCATCTATTTCATATCTAAAAACCATATCCTTCAATAAACCTTAAGCACAAAACAAAACAAAATAAAATATTTATTTTCAATTGAGTGCACTTAAAAGATCAAAAAGTAAAGTGATACTTTGGGGGAATATTTTTATCAAAATAAATTGAACCTACAAGGGTATTCTCATTAATGTGGTTAATCAGAAAACTCCAAGCATTCTAGTTAAATGAAAGTTTTAATTTAAATTGACACGTTAGAACATTTTGGATGAAAATAATTGGGTATTTCCTATGAAATGCTACATACTCTTGGAAACAAGATGATTAAGCCAAAAGAAAAGATACGTCCTTCAGTTTTGTGTAAGCAATTCTGTTATTTTTAAAACTAAGCCTCAGGGGCCAGGGATTTAGCTCAGCACTTCAGCACCTGCCTGGCAAGTGTGAGGTCCTGAGTTTGAGTCCCAGTACCCCCTCCAAAGAAACTAAGCCTCAACTTCTCCCATCACTGACCTCTCACTTTGAAAAGCATGTCCTAGCTATAACTTTTAAAAGAAGAACCAAATCAATGGATTGTGTATTATAGCTAACATCAACACTAGGAACCATTCTAAATTGAACATTCCTTACATGCTTTTTAGCAGATATCAGCAGAATCTGAGTCACCAAATGAACCTTAATCCAAATCAAAGTCTAATCATATTGAAAGCAATTACTTTCACGGGGGGGGGGGGGACGGGGACGGGATTTTCTTTCTCTTTGATAGACTCTAATTCAGCATATTAAAAAAAATTCAATGAAAATGTTTTTTAAAAATATTACTTACACTAAAGCTAAAAACAGAACCTAAAACACCTTTTTTTTTTATTAGCACTACATCTTTGCAGTACCAAAAGACATCCTCACAATTGTTATAACAAATGAGAAAATGGCCGGGTGTGGTGGCGCATGCCTATAGCCTATAATCCCAGCAACTCGGGAGGCTGAGACAGGAGGATCGTTTTGATTTTGAGTTCGAGACCGGCCTGAGCTACAAAATGCACTCAAAGCCAGCCTGAACTGCATAGCAAGACTCTGTCTCAACAAGGCAAAAAAAAAAAAAAGAAAAAAGAAAAATAATTTAATGAAAAAAATTTATAAAATGAGAAGGTGACAGCCTATATTCTTATCATGATAATACAGTCATCTCAGTGTTCTTTTTCTTGCAGGGGGGGACCGGGAATCAAACTTAGGACCTTGTGCTTGCCAGGCAGGCGCTTGTGCTCACCTCAGCGTTCTACACTGAAAATTAGGTTTGCATTGTTTCTATACAGTATAGCAATAATGAAAATTACCTGACTTTTTAAAAATAGTCACTGTAGGGGGCTGGGGATTTAGCTCAGCGGCAAAAGCGCCTGACTGGCAAGCGCAAGGTCGTGAGTTCGGTTCCCGGTACCGGAGAAAAACAAAAAAAAAAAAAAAAAAAAAAAAAAAGGTGTTTTAAAAATAGTCACTGTAGTACAACAGTAAAACTCTGAACTAAACTGAAAATGATTACTAACATCAAAGGTGCACTCTTCCATTTCCTGTACCAGTGACAGCACAGGTAGTGTTTAAGAGCACAGTATCTGAGTTAAGACTACTTAAGTCTGATTCCTGGTCCCACCATTTCGTAAATGAGTGATCCTGAACAAAAGGTAACACTCCCCTATGCATGGTTCTTCACCTAAGAAATGGGAATAACAAGAAAACCTGCATATGGCTGTGGAGAAGATGAAATGAGATCAAATGAAGCTAAGTTTAGAACACTGTCTGGCATATAAAAGCACTCAATTGAGGATAGCTATTATTATTATCAAACTCAGGACCAAGAACAATGTACTCAGCAGTGATAAAATCAATTAAGTACATACTGAATGCCAACATGTCCCTTGCTGTGCCAGGCACTGTAGCTAAGGAGAACCGTATAATGGGGAGTGTCTCTCTACCCCCACAAAACTAAGGGTGACTGCTCTACTTGGAGTGACAAGGTCAAAAAGCATTAATTAAGAACACAGAATATAAGTAAATGCTAAAATAGGAAGAACAGATGCTTGCAAATTAAAAAAAAAAGGTAGCTCACATTTCTTAAGCACTTACTATAGAGCAGGTACTGTTTTAAGCAATTTACATAAATTACCTCACTTGGTCCTCACAAGCCTATGAAGTAGGTATTATTATTAACTCTATTTTAGATGAGGAAACTGAATAATAGGGAAGTAAATGCAAGTGTTTACAAAACTAGTGAGAAGCAGAGAGAGAATCCTCTTAAGAAGCAGAGGCATTACGACTGTGTGGCTGCCCATCAAATGACTGAGCTACAGCGGAGTGGGGGACACAATAAATAATATCACTCTTCGCTGAATGTTTACTATGTGCCTGGCACTGTACCAGGTGCTTCCAAATATTTCCTTGTAACAATTCCTTTTTTTTTTTTTTGAGAGAGGGCCCTGCTGTGTGGCCCAAGCTGGCCTTGAACCCACTATGTAGTCTAGGCTGGCCTCAAATTTACAGTGATCCTCCTGCCTCAGCTTACTCGGTGCTGGGATTACAGGTGTGCACCACCATACCCAGCAACAATTCCATTCATTTTACAGACAGGTAACAGGAAAAGAGGAAAATAACCTGCTCAAGATTAACAGTGGGGGAGGGGGTGCTCATTCAGAGATATGTTGACCCTAAAGTCCATTCATTATCTTTCCGACTTTGCTTTATCTTTGAAAAGCAAAGTCAGGCTGAGTTACAAGGAGCAGGATTTAAAACCAATTCAAAGAATTTAAAGCTGAGCATAGTGGCTCATGCCTATAATACCAGCACTCTGGGAGGATGAAGCAAGAGGATCAGAAATTCAAGCCCAGCCTGGACAACTTAGCAAGGCCCTGTCTCAAAAAAAAAAAACCAAAAAACAACAACCAAAAACACTCAACTGTTATTTTTTTTTGGTAAATGAAACACATCAATAGATTAGTCACATAAAGAACAGAAACGCTGCTTCTGAGTTAACTTTTGGGCTATTATTTTCCATATCTGCTTGAGGAATAGCTGCCCAGCCTTCTCACTCCACAATAAGCAGAACTAAGTATTCGTCCTCTGCACCCCAAACACATTGCTAACAGTTGTCTGTACCAGGCAGCCGACCCCAGCTGAACCTGTAATGACCCACGCAGTGGGCTGCCCTATCTCATGCTGATGTGCTCAGGAATTTCAAACCCACATCTGTGGTTGAGCAGATCGGGCTGGGGAGCTATTCTCTCAAAATTTTCAACTGGTATAGGTGCATGCAGGGCTGTAAGGGGAGATGGGTACGTGTCTGT
The DNA here is from genome assembly GCF_000276665.1 of Chinchilla lanigera. Classification (NCBI taxonomy): domain Eukaryota; kingdom Metazoa; phylum Chordata; class Mammalia; order Rodentia; family Chinchillidae; genus Chinchilla; species Chinchilla lanigera. The sequence goes on along the minus strand of NW_004955452.1, from coordinate 6,982,016 downwards.
AAGCCTCCACTTCGAGAGTGTGCGCAGGTCTCAAGGCTGTGTCTTGGAAAGGTTTGGTCACTAGCCCCATCACTGGGTAGACTCAGTGTCATCCTATCAATATCAAATTCCCAGTTCCTCATCAAGCAATCTGAAGGGAAGAATTTCAACTCACACTGCTTAGGGTCACAGGCTATCGCAGGTACTACATGGTAGAAGGGCAAAAGACAGGAGTTCTAAAATGACAGAAAGCTGGGGGTGGTGGTACACACCTATAATCCCAGCACTTGGTAGGCTGAGGCAGGAGGATTGCTGCAAGTTCAAGGCCAGCCTGGGCTACAAAATGAACTGAACTGAACTGCATAGTGAGACACTGTCTCAAAAAGACAAAAGCAAAATAGGAAAAAAATAGAAAAAAAAAATGATAGAAAAGCTTCATTCATTCAATAAATACAATTATTGAACTTGATTCCTGGCTACTTCTCTGATCTTTTTCCCTACTTCCCTCCTCTTTACCTGTAATCCACTCATACTGTGATTCTTTAATAAAAATATTTCTTCTTCCCTCAAAAAAAAAAAACAAAAAACAAAACACCAAAACTGCCTAGAATGTCTTTCTCCATTCCTCACATAGCTCCTTCCCCCCCTTCACCGGTGTCTACTCACCCAAATGTCAACCTCTCAGAGGGACCTTCCTGGACCAGCTTGCTTAAAATAGCACACCTACCTCTTCCTGCACTCTCCATGCACTTGCACTATTTACTTTTCTTCGTAGCGTTACTTCTTGATATTATTTGTACGTTCATGTATACAGTCACAAGCGCCTGTGCTATCAGAGCAGTGATTCTGTCTTTTGTTCACTGCTCCATCCCCAGAACACAGCAGGTACTCAAAGAATATTTGTTGCACAGTGAATCACATCATATGCTCGGGAATGAGTTAAAAACTAGAAATATAATGATGAATAACTCATATCCCCCTGCCTCAAAGGAGTTAGCAATCTAGCAGGAGAGATGGGAATATCGCAAGAAAAGAAAGTACCACAACTTCAGAGTGTTCTCTGGAGACAAGGTATCTTCCAGAGAGTCACTTGTATACTTAAAATGCTAACAGCTACAGATCTGTAATATTAATTACAAATCATAGCCCGGTATGGTGGCACACACCTATAATCCCACACTCTAGGATGTTGAGGCAAGAGGACCACAAGTTTGAGGCCAGCCTGGGCAACTTAGCAAGGTCTTGTCCCAAAGTGGGAAAAAAAAAAAAGAGGGGGGGATGTAGCACACTTCGAAGGCCCTAGGTTCAGTCTCCAGCACCATAAAAATGAACACATGAATGAATAAATAACTAAAAAGGGGGCGGAAGGTGTAGCTTAGTGGTAGGCCACTTGCCTAGCACATGCAAGACCCTGGTATGATCCCCAGCACCCCTCCCTGCAAAATACACACACACACACACACACACAAATTGCTATTCCTAAGAAAATGATCTGATTTTATTTATTTATTTATTTATTTATTTATTTTTTGCCCTTCTGAGATAGGGTCTCGCTATGCAGTTCAGGCTGGTCTTGAACTCACTTTGTAGCCCAGGCTGTCGTCAAACTCACAAAGGTTCTCCTGCCTCAGCCTCCTGAGTACTGGGATTATAGGTGTGCACGACCACGCCTGGCTTGATTTCAAATTTAGGTGCTGCCATGTGTTAGCAGGGCAATTACTTAACCATTCTCAGACTTTTCCTAAACCATAACATGGAAATAATATTGGTAATCTTCTCATACGATTGTTATAAAGTTAAGTAAGATTCTGTACATAAATCACTTTTCATACTGCCTAGCACATACTAGTATTCAAATGGTAGCCACTGATATCATTATTTTGTTTTTTTGTCTTTTTGAAACAGGGTCTTGCTATGCAGTTCAAGCTGGCCTTGAGCTCACTTTGTAGCCCAGGCTGGTCTCAAAACTCGAAAGGATCCTCCTGCCTCAGCCTCCCCAGTGCTGGGATTACAGGCAAATGCCACCACACCCGGCACTACTAATATTATTAATGGTGGATTCCAATGATCCCCTTGAGTGCAATGCCCAATCAACAGCTAAATCTTATCAATTCTATCACCAAGAAAACTCCCATTCAATCCTTCCTTTTCATCTTCACAGTCCCTAACTGGTGTTCTCTGATTCCAGTCTCTCTCCCTTCCAACTCAATTGACACATTCCTAAGAAATTAAATCCAAGTCCCTTAGGTAGCACATAATGTCCTTCATGCTTGGGCTCCAACTTCCCTTTCCAATGTCACTTTCCTTTATTTTCCAGAGTTTATCACCTCAGCCAAATTAAATCACTCTTCCTATATGTACCCTATGCTTTCCTACTACCGTGTCTGTTCACCCTATTCCCTCTTTACTTTCAAAGCTTAAATCCTTCCCATCACATTCCCAGACCTGGCTCAAATGTCGTAATGCCTTCCCTGATCCCTACAAACTAAAAATGGTCTATCTCCCCAAATACCTCTGTTATGTTATTTATAACGCTTCTATAGTACCAATCCCTTTCAACTTCATACTTTGATAGTAGTTTATGTACTCCACAGACTCCCTGTTGAAAAACTTCATGATCATTTCTGAACACACTACATAGCCTGATACTCAAGCAAATATACGCTATTTTACAAAAAGGCATTAAAATTGGATTTGGCCTCAAGAAGAAAATTTCAGCCTTGAACCAGAATTTTCTCCTCTAACCTGTACAACGGCTTCCTCTCAGAAGAAAACTGGAACACAAAGTACTATACTTTGTAACCAACAGTCATAATAATGTTTTTTGTTTTTTTTTTTTAATTTCTAGATTTACCAGGGCACATATTCTTCTTTCCACTTGCAAATGACCCATCCTGGGTCCTTCCCGTCAGAAACCTTTCAATCTCTCAGATTCTATAGTATACATTTTAATTTAAAAGCAAAATGATAGATTGTTCTTTCAAACATAGGACATAATTGTAACTCAGGACCAACAGCCAAGCTCACAGAAACACAGTAACAAACAACAAGGGTAACGATCACCTTTCTTTCCAAGAAATTACTGGGGCTGATCTGTTTATAAGACTCTGAGATGGTTTTCAAACACAAGAAACAGCCAGTGTTTGACTCGGCTACAGTCTCACCCAGACCCTAGTGGTGAGCGGGGAGTTTTCAGAGAAGCAATGACATTCTGAATTCCACCGCCAACTCCACCATCTCTTACTTGCTGTGTGGTTGTGGCTCAGTCCCTGAGCTTCTCTTGTGTATCAGATTTATTCGAAAGAGTGGCTCAACAGAGAAGGAAAATGAAAGCCTCATCTGTTTGAAACCCAACAATATAAACAAACTCTTTGCTACAGTGTCAGTCAAAATGCTTCCGATAAATTATCTTTACTAAAACAGAAGCCAAATCCCAGCCACTGTGTCCCACTTGCAAATACATTACAGGAAGCGGTGTGTTTTAAATCTCCCATAAAGATGCACTCTCCACTTCCCTTAATTGAAAGTTGCTGATTTCTAAGGAATCAGTGGCTAAGCTGAACGTAAACCTAAAGCCTTAACCAGTAAACAACCCCCCTCCCATCCACACTGGCCAAAGAGGAAAGCGAGGTGGGTGGAGGCGGATGACAGGAAAAACTCGGCTGACCACTGCGTCAAGTCCAGCACTCGCTGCCCTCGAAGATGCACGCGGACCCTCAGCCCCGGGCTGTCAGGTCTGCTCGGACATTGTGATGGCAGAACTCGGGAAAGGAAACTGGGGCTTCGGCTGGGGCTCGGGACTGTGGGGGGCCCGGGCCTGCCAGACGCGGGGACGGCGGGCGCCGCCCCTAGCGGGGCAGCCCGAGACAGCCGCAGGTGTGGCCTCGGCCGCAGCCCGCGCCAGGCTCCGCATCGCGGCCACCTCGCCCGGCCGACCCCCAGGACGCCCCCCGCCCCCAGGAGGCTCCCGGGCTCACTGGCTTGGCTGATCCGCTGGATATTGCCGCTGCAGGTCTGGATGATGCTGTTGAAGTCCCGGAGCTGGGGCCCCGAAGGCCCCGGATTCCGGTACATGTCTAAGGGTCCGTAGGACATGACGAGGAGCTGAGACCGGCTCGCCCTACTAGGCGCTCCTACCGGAAGCAGCCAGCAGACAGGACCCACAGGCTGACACAAACCGGGAAGAGAAAGGGCGGGGAAGGGGCTGGGACGGAGGCTGCGTGCGCAGTGGCCCCGCCCACACGCCGCGCGGCGCAAGCGTCCGCCCCGCCCCTCCCCACACTGCGCAGACGCTGCTGGAATTGGTGGTAGCTTAGAGACTGGACTCCTCCACCCTGGGGTGCAGGGCGGAGCGATGACGTCCTATAGTTGGGGTCTCCGATAGGATGAGCCTGGGTGGAGGTGTTTTTCGCCCGGGCACTGTGACAGGAGGCAGGAATTTTCGATTTGCATAAAATTGTACCAGATGATCTCAGCCCCTTACATCCCATTCTGATCTATTCTGAGAATTCAGCCCCAAATATGGGAGAATTAAATTACCGTGAAGCTCAGATCCGTAACTGAACAGTAACGTGAAATTCTTGACTTTGCTTCCATCCCCTATGGCTTCGGTAGTATTTGCAGAGCACTTTTATTTCTCCTGCCACCCCTCTTCTGAACAATAAAATAATAATTAGATCTGTTGAGCATAGGTTGTGTGTGGGTCCTTACGGCAACTCACTTGTTCTTAAGCTCTCCCACAGCAAGGAACGGTGTCCTATCAGTATTTTTACGTTTAAAAGAGATAATGGACTGTCGATTTTTTAAAACGTCGACGTAAAATAACACGGCAAAGCAAACATTATTTTCCCTTTTACAGGTGGGAAAATTCAGATCGGTTCTGATTAGTTGATTGTTGAAGTTTGACCGTACAAGCCAAACCTAGACTGACTTTGTCATCTCCCTGTTTCCCTAAGACTCATCCCCGTATAGCCAAATTTATTGTCTGAGTTCCTCCCAAATAACCTGCACATCTATATCCCAAACCAAGATTTATTGGAGAGCTAGGGTCCTAAAATGTAGAAATCATTCCCTGAAGTAATCTTGAGGGCCAGAGCGTTTCCATAGAAGATTGCATTTTGTGAGCGAACAGTGAAAGGAAAGACGCGGGGTAGGGTTTGGGTTTGGGAGGAGTTCGACGGTGAGCAATGATGAGGAACTGGCAGTTTCCTGTGATTTCTACGCAGCCCACTGCATCCTGCTTTTGCAGTCTCTGAGAAATGCAAAGAGAAAGCAATTTGCCTGTGTGGGAGGAGATCCCACCCCCCAAAGTGTGAATGAGCCTGTGTTGAGCCTTAGAGCTTTTTAAAGCGCTGCTATCTCTATTTTTCATTGGGGTGCACTTATAAGATTTTTTTTTTTTTTT
>NW_004955452.1:6932948-6976533 GCF_000276665.1 Chinchilla lanigera | reverse complement strand
GAACTCGCAACGATCGTCCTGCCTCAGCCTCCCTAATGCTGGCATTAAGGTGTGCGCCACCACGCCCGGCTATAAGATCATTTTTTTCCCTATAGAAAAGAACATTTGGAACTCTTCTGGTTATTAAAACCCCACTAATTCTTAGAATCTATAGTTTTGTAGCAAATCATGTAAACTGCTTATTTGATTTTATTGGTACTTTTTAGATGTAAATAATAACATTCAGCCTTGGAAATTTGTACCTATACATTACTTATCTTGATTTTTCTTTTTTTCCCATTCTCCTCCCATCCCTCCAACCCCTCGTCCCCCCCTTATTTACAAAAGATTTGTTTCCATTTTTTAACTTCTAGTCTTTTTTTTTCCTGTCCCTTCCTTTCCCCTCCCTCCTCCCGTTCCCGTCCCATTTGAACATTTTCTTCCATTTCTCAATATTTGTTACACAATTTGGTCCTTATTTACACTTTCAGTTTCTCACACCAGAGAAACAATGTGGTATTTACACATGTGTCCAATTTATTTTGCTTAAGAGTATGGTCTCAAGGTGCATTTATTTAGATAGAAATGGCTCAAGCTTATCCTTCTTTATGACAGAGTAGTACTCCATTGTATAAGAAAACCCCATATATTCTTTATCCATTCATCAATTGATGGGCATTTGGTCTCTTTTTGAGATTTAGCTATTAAAAACTGTTGGGGTATGAAAATGGGTGTACATATATTGCTGTGGTATGATGCTTTTAATTCTCTTGGAAACATACCAAGAAGGGGAGTAGATGGGTTGGCTGGAACCTCTACTTTTAGTTTTTTGAGGAATCTCCTCACTGATTTCCATTCTACACTCCCACCAACAGTGGATAAGAGTTCCTTTTACCCCACAGCCCTACCCTACCAGCATTTGTTATTAGTTGATTTCTTGATAACAGCTATTCTTTCTGGGGTGAGATGAAATCTCAGTGCTGTTTTAATTTGCATCGCTCGAATGACCAGTGATGTTGAACATTTTTTTTTTCATATATTTATTTGCCATTTCTACTTCCTCATCTGAGAAGTGTCTGTTCATTTACATGCCCATTTTTTGGATTGAGTCTTTAAATTTTGGGGGTCTGATTTTTTTGAGTTCTTTATATGTTCTAGATATCAGCATCCTGACGATGCTGCTGCTGCTACTGATGTTGAAAAAAACACCACCAACAAAAAAATAGATATTAGTCCTTTGCCTGAAGAACAGCTGGCAAAAATTTTTTCCCACTCTGTGAGTTGTCTTTTCACTTTGTTAATGGTTCCTTTTGCCATGCAAAAGGTTTTTAATAAGATGAGATCATAGGCCAGGCGTGGTGGCGCACACCTGTAATCCCAGCACTTGGGAGGCTGAGGCAGGAGGATCGTTGTGAGTTCGAGATCAGCCTGGGCTACAAAGTAAGCTCAAGGCCAACCTGAACTGCATAGCAAGACCCTGTCTCAAAAAGACAAAAAGGGGCTGGGGATTTAGCTCAGCAGCAAAAGCGCCTGCCTGGCAAGCGCAAGGTCGTGAGTTCGGTTCCCGGTACCGGAGAAAAACCAAAAAAATAAAAAAATAAAAATAAAAATAAAAAATAAAAAAGACAAAAAATAAAATAAAATAAAATAAAGATGAGATCTTAGTTGTTGATTCTTTGTGATATTTCCTGTGCAATCAGGGTTTTGTTCATAAAGTCTTTGCCTACACCTAGGTCCTCAAGAGTTCTACCTATTCTACCTTCCAGCAGATACAGTGTTTCTGTTTTAATATTTAGTCTTTGATTTATTTTGATTTTAGTTTAGTTCATGGTGAGAGCTACAGGTCCAGCTTTCATCTTTGGCAGGTGGAAAGCCAATTTTTCCACCATCATTTATTAAAGAGACTTTGGTCCCTTTGTCAAAGATAAGGTATCTGAGTGTGTTTGGAATTGTTTCTGCTTCTTCTAATCTGTTCCATTGATCCTTGGGTCTGGTATTTTGTTGTTGTTGTTGTTGTTGTCGTTGGGTTTTTTTTTTAATTTTACCTTTTTGTGTGTGTGTGTGTGTGTGTCTTTTTTCGAGACAGGGTCTCGCTGTGCAGTTCAGGCACCCTTGAGCTCACTTTGTAGGCCAGGCTGGTCTCGAAGTCACAACGATCCTCCTTCCACAGCCTCCCAAGTGCTGGGCTACAGGTGTGCGCCACCACTCCCGGCTTTTTTTGTTTTGTTTTGTTTTTGCCAGTAGCACACTCTTTTTTCTTTTCTTTTTTTTTAATCACAGTATCTTTTTATAGTATAATTTGTTGCCCAGAATTGCTTTTGCTATTCTAGGTCTCTTCTGGTTACAAATGAATTTTAGGATTGTTGTCCCTAATTCTGTGACGTATGCTATTGGTATTTTGATCAGGATTGTATTAAATCTATATAACAATTTTCACTATATTGATTCTTCCTACCCAAGGACAAGGGTTACCTTTCCATTTTGTGATAACTTCTTCCATCTCTTTTTTCAGAGTACTGTAGTTTTTGGTGTAAAGGTCTTTTACTTCCTTTGTGAGATTGATTCCTAGGTATTTCTTTTTGTTCTTTTTTCTTTTCTTTTCTTTTCTTTTTTTTTTTTGACACAGGGTCTCGCTATGCAGTTCAGGCTGGCCTTGGGCTCACTTTGTAGCACAGGCTGGTCTCCAACTTGCAACAATCCTCCTGCCTCAGCCTCCCAAGTGCTGGGATTACAGGTGTGTGACACTACGCCCAGCTCCTTTTTTTTTTGGATGCTACTGTGAAAGGTGTTGTTTCTTTAGTTTCTCTCAGTGACTTTGTTATTTGTGTACTGGAATGCTATTGATTTTTGAGTGTTGCAATTGTATCCAGCTGGGCTACTGAATTTGGTTATTAAATCTAGAAATCTTTTGGTAGAGTTGTTGGGGTCTTGAATCATGTAAATGGTACTTTCTGGGTGGTACTGGGGATTGAATTGAAAGCTTTCACACTGAGCTACATCCTCAGCCCTTTTATTCTTTTGAGACAGCATCTCGCCAAATGGCTAAATTGTGTAGGCTGAGCTCACACCTGCAGCCCTCCTACCTGAGCCTCCCGGAGCGCTGGGATTATAAACACGCCTCATCATGGCCAGCTATTTGTACTTTTTTACCTGTAAAAACAATCTTGAGATTTTTTTTGTTTGCATTTGACACTATTTAGAGCAAAGTTCAGTAGATAATATTCTCCTAGGAATTGAAGATATAGTCATTTTCTTTTTCCTAAATAAAATAAAGATGAGCAGGGTGTGGTGGCACATACTTGTAATCTCAGCGCTCTGGGAAGCTTTAGAGCTTGCTCTCTGGGGTAGATCTGAGGCATCAGGTAACTAAGAAAATAGGTGGGAAAGGAGGCCTGCCTGGGAGCCCCCTTTCTGGGACTAGATCCACCTTGTGAGCGAATGTTGGCCCAGGATCAGGATGTCCATGTCTAAACACAATGGAAAGAGTAACCAAGTAACCTATCTTATCTACAGTCAGTCCCCCAGCAGATCCCTAAGTGTTTTTTTGCAACCCTTGGCCACCCAACCCTAATTACCATGTCATTGACTATGCAGATTTGACCTCCCTGTGGGATTTGTACCCCAGAACAGTTCCTCTAAGAGCCATAAAAGGTCACAAACTCCACCGCTTGCCCCAAACCCTAAGACTTAAAACCCTCAACACCAAGCCTCACTTGAGGTCTTGAGTTCTTACGAGCATGCTCCCATTTTGTGGAATATACCTTGTCTTTTTTCTTTCAAATAAATCATTAATCCTGCTGCAATTCTTGGGTGTCCTGCTCAATTCCTTGTTTAGGACATCGAAATATGAGCCTGGACAAGATCCCCAATGGGGTAACAGGAGGACTGGCGCTCAGCCTGGGTAACTAACTTAGTGACTTAGCAAAACTCTGTCTCAAAGTGAAAGATAAAAAAAAAGTCTGGGGCTGTAGCTCAGTGCAAAGGCCCTGGATTTGATCTCCAATGTATAAACAAATAATTGATTTTTTTTTTCATCTGCATATCTCTCATAGCAGTAAATTTGTGCCTTGCAAATACTAGACATCAAGTAAACATTTATTAAATCAATAGACGAATAATACAAAATAATTTTACCATTTCTTAAATGCCCAGTAGGTGCCAAGTGGAGCAAACACATTTTGCATTCACTATCAGCTCCAAAATAAAGCCCATCTGAGAAAGACCACCTGTGGTCTGACAAAGTTGGGTTTATTAATTTGCTGCTGCCAAGGAAACTGCAGAGAAGAGGAATCATGTGGCATGTCACCAAGACACAGGAAGAGGGAAAGCTACTCTAGAATTCAGAGGAAAGATGGAGTGTAGGTAAAAATTAAAAGAAGCTGTGTTTTTTCTTCTGTTCTTTTCGAGGTATCGGGGATCAACCTTAGGGCCTTCAGCATGCTAAGCAAGTGCACTGGAACTGAGCCATTTCTCCAGCCCAGAAGCAATGTTTTGCCAGCTTATGTGTAAGGGATTATCATCAGGCCTGAGCTAACAAGAAGACCCAGGATCCTGTTTCCTTGGAAACTACAATGTGAAGATAAATGTGGAATCTTGTATTTGGAAGCCTCTTATCTGAAGCTCTGCACCTGGGTTAGAAATTGAGGCTGCTTCTCTGTGTCAAAGTAACTCAGATCTTGTAGGGACAGAATATTCTATTCCAACGGACATTTCAAACAGCAAATTTTCTGAAAATCTCAGACTTTAGCGATTAAGATCTCTCCACAATGTTTTTTTGTTAATTACAAAAAAGTCTTTCCAGGTTTGCCCCCATCGAGGTGAGATTAGCGCCCTGGGACAGATAAGGAAACAGGCATTCTCTAATCTAGAGGTTTCTAGGTAGTTGGCCAATACCCACACCAGTAAACGGCCGAGTCGGGATGCATATATATCCTACAACCTGGCAATTCTTCTCCTAAGTATATACTCGCTAGATTGGCACACATACGTATTCCAAAAGCCACGTTCACAGCAGAATTTTTTTAGGACTAAGCATCATTTTTCAGTACTTAATTTTCACTGAATTATAACTGATATACAATAGAATGCACACATATCAAATGTTCAGTCCAGTGAATTTTGACACCTGCGTATTAAATATCAGCCAAGCCAAGACACAGATTTTCATAACCACCCCAGATATTTTTTTTGCAAACTGTGTTCCTTTCTAGCTACTTACCCTCACACCCAGATATCACTTCCTGATTTTTATCACTGCAAAATAATTTTGCCTGTTCTTGGACTCCATACTTTATGTATTTTATCAACTGTCTTGTTTCAGTGAATGTTTCTCAAGTTTATTCATAATGTGTATAGAAGTAGTTTGGTCTTTTTTATTGGTGGGAAAAATCTCATCATACTAGTCTTTTTTTTTTTTTTTTGTACCAGGAATCAAACGCAGGACCTTGCACTTGCTAGGCAGGTGCTTGTACTACTGAGCTATATTCCACACAGTATACTATAATTTAATTATACATTCTCTTACTGCGTGTTATTAAATGTCAGATAATGGTTTTGAGGAGGATAAGGAGTGATAGGAACGGGCATATGAGACGAGCTACAGAATTCTATTTCTTGATTTGGGTGTGGTTTTGTAGGTGTGTTTACTTTATGAGAACTCACCAAGGTGTTTACTTGCCGTGTGTGGCCGCTTCTGCATTATATGCCTTGGCAGCAAGTTTGCTATTTTAAAACTAAAGCATCACTCTCACCAGTGTGGTGAGCTTTGGGGAAAGGGAAGAGTCAGTGGGGAAATTAAGTTACAAAGAAGTCTGAATCAACATTATGGCACAGAAACTATCACTTTGAATACCAGTGTAACAAACGCTTAACTAAACATAAAGGTTCCATGCAACCCAGCAGTCCCACCCCTAGATGTTTACACAAGAAGAATGAAAACATGTACTGACAGAAAGACCCCATGCAAATGTCTAAGGCAGCTTTGTTCATAATAACAACAACAAAAAGAAACAGCTGACATGTCCCATCAGCTGCTAAATAGATAAACAAGATGTCAGTACACCCACACAGTGGAAAACTATCAGCTATGAGAATAAACTGCTAGCTAGGCGCAGTGGTACACGCCTGTAATCCTAGCACTCAGGAGGCTGAGGCAGGAGGATCACTGTGAGTTCAAGACCAGCCTGGGCTACAAAGTGAGCTCAAGGCCAGCCTGAACTGCATAGCGAGACCCTGTCTCAAAAAGGCAAAAAAAAAGAAAGAAAAAGAAACTGCTAACGTGGGCATTGTGGCACATGCCTGTCACCCTAACACTCTGGGAAGCTGAGGCAGGACAATCAAAAATTTGAGTCCAGCCTGGTAACTTAGCAACTTAATAAGACTCTGTCTCAAAATAAAAAGGGAAGGGAATGTAGCTCTATGTGAAGACCTTGCATTCACTCCCGCTGTACCACAAAAAAGGAAAAACAAAATCTACTAAAACATGTAATAAATTGCTGAGACATGCAATAACATGGCTGAACCTCAAAAATATATGCCCCGTGATGAGGTGGCACAAAAGGGCACACACTGCATGATTCCATTTACATGAGCCTGGACAAGGCAAAGCTTTAGAAGTAAGAGTCAGATTGCTGTTTGCTAGGGGGTGGGGTGAGGGCAAGGGGATTACCAAAGGACACAGGGAAGTTGTGGACGGGGTGGCATGTTTTATACATTTTTTAATTTATGTTTTATATTTTGATGTCGTGGTGATACCCAACAGCATACATTCGCCAAAACTCAATGATCTCTTCACAAGCCAGGCATGGTGCCACATACCTGTAATTCTAGCACTCTGGGAGGCTGAGGCAAGAGAATCATAGGTTTGACCCCAGTCTGGGCAACACAGCAATTTAGCGAGAACCTGTCTGAAAAGGTGTAGGGAGGTGGGATGTGGCTCAGTGCGAAGGCACTGGATTCAAAACCCAGAACTGCCAAAAATAAAAAAGTTACGGCTCCTGTCTTGCTTTCTCAGATCTGGTTTAATTTCAGAATCAACTTCCCATGTGGCAGATTGTATAAAATGGTCACCACAATAGCTTCTGTCCTAATGCTTTTCGGCTCTGTCATTCGCCCACCAAGGGGAGAGAGGATGTTTGTTCTTTCCTTACATTGGGGTGGGCTTCTACCTGCTCTGACCAACGGAGTAGGGTGGATGTGTGCTTGGAGTCCCGAGTCACCACAATAAGAGGTTCATGACCTCGAGGCGCCACGCTGGGGAGGGCGAGCCTGTGGAGGAGCCACATCGGTTCTCTCAGCAGCACTACCAGACCTCCATCCACTCTAGCCCAGGTGCTACGCTACGAGGAAACAGCCTTTGGAGAGGATTCTAGACCCACGGGGTGTCCTTCAGCCTTTGAATCTTCTGAGAACACACATACTGTCGAAGAGACAAGTGTCTCCACAGCACCCCATCCAAATTCTTGGCCAAAGGGGCCTGTAGACATTTTTTTTTTCTTTTTGAGACCGTCTTGCTATGCACTTCAGGCTGGCCTTGAGCTCACTTTGTAGTCCAGGGTGGCCTTGAATTTACAGTGATCCTCCTGCCTCAGCCTCCTGAGTGCTGGGATTGATTACAGGCGTGTGCCACCACGCCTGGCTCCTGTAAACATATTAAAATTTTTTTTTTGTTTTTGTGTGGTTGTTTTTTTGTAGTACTGGGGATCGAACCCAAGCCTTTGCACTGAGCTACACCCCCACCCTTTTGTTGTTGTTGTTGTTGTTTGAGACTAGTCTTATTATGAAGTTCAACTCAGGGTGGCCTCGAACTCACTATGTAGCCCAGGCTGGCCTCAAACTCCCAGTGATCCTCCTGCCTCAGCCCCCCAAGTGCTGGGATTACAGGTGTGCACCATGTGTTTTTTAAGTCTGAGTAAATGGATACATTATTTCACACAGAAATAGGAAGAAAACAAAATGGGGAGGGGAACAATGGAGGGGAGGGGGAAAGAGAAAAATAAAAAAATGAGAAAAGAGGAAAGAATGGAAACAAAGCTTCCCACAAAAATGGGGAGGGGAGGAGGGGATGAAGGGAGGGTAGGGGAACTGGAAAAAGAGATCCAAGTTACATCATGTACAGGTACAAATTCTTTATGATGAATGTAATCATGTATATCTAAAATGTACCAATAAAATCTAACTGGAAAAGAAAAAAAACTGCACACAATAAAGGTTGTCATAAGCAATCTATAAAAGTAATTTAGGGCAAGTTACTTTTTATAGGTTGACCAAGGTGTGACAATGACAGTATCTGAAAGGCACCTTTTTGTTTTTGTTTTGAGACAGTCTCCCTATGTAGTTCAGGCTGGCCCTGAGCTCACTATGTAGCCTAGGCTGGCCTCGAACTCATGGTGATCCTCCTGCCTCTGCCTCCCTAGTGCTGAGATTACAGGCATGTGCCTGGCAAAAGGCACCTGTTTCTAATATAAAAACATATTAACGCTGAGATTTCAAACTACTTATACATTTGTTTCTTCCTTTTGAGTTGGAAACTCAAAAAACGTTTACTCATTCGTTATGAAGATTTATTCTGTACTATACTGTATTTTGGATGATAATGGTAAATATAAAAATCAAGGAAAAATGGTGGTGGAATGTCCAATATTTCACTTGATGGGAGCCCCACAAAGATGGTAACTGTTGCTTTTTTTGTTTTGTTTTGGGTTTTCTTGAGACAGGTAGTTCAAGTTGGCTTTAAACTCAGTGATTCTCCTGCCTCAGCCTCCTAAGTGCTGGGATTATAGGTATGTGCTTCCACACCAGCTGTTGGTTTTTTTCACTGCTGTAACCGTTGCCCGGCACAAATGAAGTACTAGAACTGGACAAATAAAACCAAAGCAGCGAATAAATTTATCATCTGATAGATATGAAACTTACTAGTCTAGAAAACACTTTCTTCGGGGTTGAAGGACATAACTGGCTGTTATTGGCGAAACAGCAAGAAAAAATAAACTCCAGCTGCTTGGGAGCTGAGGTACAAGGGTTGAAAGTTTGAGTCCAATGCAATAAAATCCTATCTCAAAATAAAGCAGACAGGGGGGATGTGATTCAGTGGCAGATTCCTTGCTTAGCATGCATACAGCCTTGGATTCAATTTCCCAGGAAGGAGGGAGGGAGAGATGGGAGAGAGGGACAGCCTGGCATACATCTGCAATCCCAGCACACTGGAAGCTCAGGCAGAAGAGCTGAAAGTTCATCACAGCCTGAGCAACCTATTCATTCATTCATTCATTCATTCATTCATTTGTACCGGGAATCAGACTCACTCTCAAAATTTTATAGAAAAGGGCTGGGGATATAGCTTAGTACAAAGGGCCTGGGTTCAATTCCTTTTTTTTTTTTTATTTTAAAGAGTAAAAGAAGGATAACATAATAATGGAGGGGGCTTACCAAATTACAGACAAAGTGGTAGGAAATTATCAATGGTTATTGTTTTACATATTGTTGTCTACAAGGTAGTTTCTCAGGAAAACAAATGGACAAATAATAGTGAGTTACTGACAAAAGAGGTAGGAGATTATCAAGAGTTGTTGTACTATACTTTGGTATCTTCAAAGTGGCTTCTAAGGAAAATAAATAGAGATACGCAAGAAGGATCTAACAAGTAGTTACAGCCTAAGGGTTGTCAACAATAGCATATTAATTTCTCACCAGTGACTCCTGTCACTGAGGTGTGATGGCTGGAAGGCAGGCGAGGATTGAAAAGAAGGACCAACAGACTTGCACCTGTGTCTAGCAACAGGCTGTTTTCTTGTTCCTCCATAGTCATGATTACCCAGGGCTCCTCCACGGAGATGACAGTCTGGCCAGAGGGAGAAGGCAGAGTATGCCCTGGGCCCTCTCATTTCTGCTGGATTAACTGGTAGGATGGGTCTGAGCTCTGGGGCCTCCGCTTCAGAGGGCAGACCGGTCTCCAGTGGTCACCTTTGCATTCAGGGTATGGCCCAGGGGGGCTCTTAGGGCAGGTCCTCTTGAGGTGGCCTAGCTTTTAACAGTGGTAGCACATGAATGCAGTCCTCGAGTTTTTCTTGAGGCCCCGGGAATCAGACTTGGGGTCTGTTTCTTACTGCTGCAGCAAAAGCAGCTGCTTTTTCTCGGTCTCTTTGTTTTCTCTCCTTGGCCTCCTCCTCGTCATACTGAGGAGGCAATTCTTACTAACATCTCAAGTGAGCCATCTGGGGCAAAAGCCACTTTTTGTAGCGTTTTCTCTCCAGCCTCCCATCGCATTGGGCCCCCACAACCAGTTAGTGTCCTCTCCCCAACTGTCAGCACAGGCATAAGGAATCCTGCTGTAGACTTCTCTGGAGCTCCACCACACCCTGCACTGTCAGGGGAAGAATGGCTTCCAGGGAGTCTCTGCAGGTACCATGCAAGGTCTTCCTGGGTTACAGCTTCCGAGCAGCTCTCATGACCCCAGTCCACAGGACCTCTGACTCCTCGGGCTTAGTCTGTATTCTCATGTTCTCGGAGCCCTTGTTTAGCAGCTGCTCCTCCGCTGACTCTGGACCTTTCTGGTTCTCAATGGCAGGAGCAAGAGTGACTTGTTGTACGGCACGTATTCCCAGGGGTCTCTCCATGTTTGAATGATTCTCACACGTCTGTGGGTGGGCAACTGCAGTCGGTGCATGGTAGGCCAATTGTGTCACTGTTTCACTGTGTCATGGCAGTTCTCAATTGAGCGGTGGCGGCCGGCCTGAGGGCCAGTGCGCAACAGCGCTGGTGGCTGCATGGCTCTCCATGCGCCGGGGGCCCCCCTTTCTGGGCGCCTACCAGGCAAGCAGCAAGCTGGCCCAAAGACCGGCGCTCCCCACCCGTGGCTCCCCATGCGCCCGGGCCCCCCCTTCCAGGCTCCTACGAGGCAGGGAGCGAGCCGGCCCCTCAATTCCAAAATTCTACGGAAGGAAGGGAAGAAGAAAGAGAAGGACAGAGATAAGAAGGAAAGGAAAAAAGGAAGAATGACAAAAACCAAAAATTATACTTGTCAATATGAATTTTTATTAACACACATTTGTCAAAGTCTGTACAAACCAAAACATTCCTGTGTTTTAAAATGTCCATTATAAACATACAAAGAAACAAAAGTGTTACCAAAAGTTAGCTACTCAATATTATGGTAAACAGTGTCATGATTTTTAAAAAACCAAATTTTAAGACTGAGGTTTCTTCTTTTCCTTTTAGGAACTTATGGAAAGTTAGAAAATGTGTGGGTTTGCTTTATATTAAATGCCACGACTTTAAAAAAAGATTTAGTATAAAACTAAATGTGTTTTTTATATTGTCATACTTCATATAACAGAATTTCTCAGTCTTTAAAATTTAAAAAAATCATGACTGTCATTTTTTCACAATCTTTTCCCAATGCAAATGCATCTGAAAAATATTATCTGACAGTTTTAGCTTTACCTAAAAGTTTCTCATTCAAAAAAAGCTACTGAACTGGCCAGGCGTGGTGGCACACACTTGCAATCTCAGCACTCAGGAGGCTGAGGCAGGAGGACTGCTGTGAGTTGGAGGCCAGCCTGGGCTAATAGTGAGTTCAAAACCAGCCAGAACTATACAGCAAAACCCTGTCTCTAAAAAAAAAAAAGTTATAAACTATTTAGCACTGTAGTTTCCCTTGCTTAGAAGGAAAAGTTATACCCCCTACTAGGGTGATATATAAACATGATCCATTGTATCTCTCACCAGAAGGAAGCCATCCCACTTCCATATCTTTGTCCAATTATGTGCATGGCTCCACTTACGCAAATGTTACCCTAAATTATAGCACATTTGCTTTCAACAAGTTACATTTACTGCTGGTAGGCTGAGGTGCAGTCTCATCTGCTCTCATGATCACCTTTAACTCTAGTGCCCCCCACATTAATGACTCCAGGGTAGCTGGTTCTGTCCTGTTTCATGGCACAAACCACACATCCTTAATTTATGTCAGAAATAACCACATTAAGGACCTGAGAGTATGGCTAACAATGCAAATGTATTCCCTTTCCTGGAGAAGTAAATCTGCATGCCTACTGTGTGGAAAAGAGAGAACAGAGCACACCCGACTGTGGCTGAAGCCACCCTGCCTCTGAGGAGCACCTGTTTTCAACACCTTTCCACTGAAAGCAAGAAGTGCACAGGCTGGGGTGGGCGGAAAGGAGTGGGAAGAGGTACAGCGAAACAGTTTCTCCCAGTAAGACCCATGCCCATACTCCAACAGCCTGTACTGACCCCAGAAATGCTCTATACTTCAAAGACTTCATTGTGTTTGTATTTTCAGTACTAAGGATTGAACCCAGGGCCTTTGCACTGAGCTATGTCCCCAGCCCAAAGACCTCATTTTTTTTTTCTGTCTTTTTGAGACAGGGTTTTGCTATGCACTTCAGGCTGACCTTGAGCTTACTTTGTAGCCAGGCTGGCCTTGAACTTATAATGACCCTCCTGCCTCAGCCTCCCAAGTGCTGGGATTACAAGCATGCGCCACCACATCCAGCCCGAAACCTCATTTTGAATCTGCTCATGTAAAAAGAAGTTTTCTGACAATAGCTCAGTATGACAACTGATAACAAGTAAAGGGTATTAAAAAACAAAAAAGTGGCAGTGTGAGAATTTAAAATCAATCATGTAAAAGAATAAGGAAAGGAGTGGGGGAGGGAAGTGTCCAGTACAACCTGGACAACCTTTCTTTCTGCCCTTACTTAAAAAGACAGACTGTTCCAATCTTTGCAACCTCTCTATGCTCTTCTAAGAAATCCTCCCAAAGGCACTTAACTCCATACTTATGCATTAAATTCACCTTAGCAATCCGTTTTTAAGACTCTAAGGTAAGAAACAAAAGATCTGATTCTTCTACTAAAAGCTAGAGAATAGGACTGGTTTTTTTTTCCTCCAAGAGGCATCATTTTTACAAGAAGAACTATCTAGGCTACCACTGTTCCTTTATCAAGAAAAAGTTTCTTTTTTTAAAAAATAAATAAAACTCTGGCTATACATAGTACAAAGTTCATACATAATATACCTGGAAAAAACCCCAAGAGTATACCCTGAAGCAAAAGGTTTATTGGAGAGAGGGAGCCTCTCTCGTTGTACCAGTCTTAAGGTGGCAGTTTTCCGAAGTTCAGAGGTGGCAGTGATAGATACTTAATGCCAAACTATTTGCTCACGGGTACGGCCGGATGCAATGACGGACAGAAAAAAGATCATTCTGCACGTAACACTGGGCAGCGACCACCACACACAAAAACAGAGAGTAGTACCAAAACAGACAAAAGAGAGGCAAAGAAAGGGTGAGCGAGGAGGACGGAGGGAAGAAGAGAAAGGGAGAGAGGAGAGGGAGGAGGCAGAGGAGGAGGGAGAGGAGGAGGGAGAGCGGAAGGCGCACACTGACAGGGAGGAGGGGGAGGCTGAAACCCAAGCACTCGGCATGCAGGCGCCACACAGCACGGACCAGGTGTTCCACCCAGCCCACCGCAGTCGCGCAAAGAAGGGTAACTGTAGTAAAATGGGGATCTTTAAGAACGCTTGCAGTTCCCAGAGAACAGCCAGGTCTCTAACCCTAACCCAAGGTGACTCCATCTGCTGTTGCTGGGGAGCAGCCTGCCATCGGTCACGGAGAGGTTATCGCTCCTGACTTCTCGGACTTCTTGCTTTTGGACAGTGCAGCTGCCTGCTTCAGAAGCTCTCGGTTTTTAGCCTTTAAAAAAAAATTAAACTTAATGGATAGTAATAACAACAAATGGTAGCATAAATTTTCCACGCAGATGTGAAAGCAGACAATGCAGAGGTTCAAGAAGTGATGAACAGTGGCTCACGCCTATAATCCCAGCACTCGGGAGGCTGAGGCAGGAAGATCATTGCGAGTTAGAGGCCAGCCTGAGCTACAAAGTGAGCTCAAGACCTGCCTGAACTGCATAGCGAGACCTCATCTCAAAAAAAAGTCAAGAAGTGATGAACAATACTAATTCCAGAGGTAAAAGATAGAAAGTTCTAGAGCTTGACACTTAGTTCAGAGAAAAAAGTATCTGCTAGAGGCTAACAGGGGTGTTTCTATCTCTAAAGTTCCACTGTTGGTTTTTTAAATTAGTTAATTAATTAATTAATTTAGACAAGGTCTCGCTTTGTGGTTTAGGCTGGTCTTGAACTCAAGATGTAGCCTGGGTTGGCCTTGAATTCACAGTGATCCTACTACCCCAGACCCCACGTTCTAGGCTTATAGGCATATGCTACCACACCTGGTGGACCCATTGTTTTACTTTTTTTTGTCTTTTTGAGACACGCAGTTCAGGCTGGCTTTGAGCTCACTTTATAACCCAGGCTGGTCTCGAACTCAAAACAATCCTCCTGCCTCATCCTCCCAAGTGCTGGGATTACAGGCGTGCGCCCCCACACCCAGCAGACCCACTGTTTTAAAAGGATGGTTTATTCAATACAAACAAACCAGGGAGTCCCTGAATGAACTAGAAAAACAGAAAACTGTAACTCAGACATCTAAACTCCTATCTGGTACATTCAAAAATCAAAAAATACATTTATTAATTCTACAATTTTTCAAAGGAAAAGATCAGAATGCATTCAAGAGTAAACAATAAAATATACCCAAAAAAGGGATTGACCAATATTTTGCAATGTGTCAATATTTTGAGAAAAAAATCTGGAGATTAATACTTAAAATATAATCAGGCAGGGGCTGGGGATTTAGCTCAGCGGCAAAGCACCTGCCTGGCAAGTGCAACATCGTGAGTTCAATTCCTGGTACCGGAAGAAAAACAAAAACAAACAAACAAACAAAAGAAATATGATCAGGCAACTACCCCAGGTCACCACACACAGCGAGCAGAGGCACCTGCAATTGCTCTGTGACTTCTTTGTGCGTTTTCTCCATCTGGTTCATCTTGGTCCTCATCTGGGATTCCTGGTACTGAAAATCAGCCTTCAGCTCTGTGATCTACAGGAAAACAGGCAGAAAGGAAGAAGAAGAAACTGCTGTGCAGTGAAAAATGTTCTGGTATCAGACAGCTAAATGGTCCCTGAAATTCATGAACTCTCCAGGGCTCTCCTGCAGATCTACACCTACATCAAGCCAAGAGGTATTCTATTTTTTTCTAAAGCTCACCTGAACTAACATTTCCTTCTTTTTTAAAGAGGTATCTCATTGTTCTGTTTTTTCTACTTTGATTTTTTTTTTGAGACAGGGTCTCGCTATGCAGTCCAGGCTGGCCTTGAACTCACTGTGTAGCCCACTCTGGCTTCAAACTTTCAGCACCCTCTTGCCTCAGCTTCCCAAGTGCTGGGATTTCAGGTGTGCACCACCATGCTCAAGGTGCCTTACTACTGAGCAGTCTTGCCCTGAACATCTTAGGCTCCAACTATCCTCCTGCATCAGCCTCCAGAGCAGCTGGGGCTACAGACACGCACCATTCTGTCCAACGCTGAATTAACATTTCTGATACTCAACCACTAGCAAAATTTTAAGATTTTAAGTATTTAATATATACCAACTTCTCCAAATAAAACAATATATAAAGTAACTAATGGTCTGAGAAAAGCCTTGAGAGTGCCAGGCATGGTGGCACATGGCTGTAATCCCAGCACTTGGAGGTTGAGGCAAGAGGATCATTGCAAGTTAGAGACCAGCCTGCACCACAAAGCGAGCTCAAGGCCAGCCTGAACTGCATAGCAAGACCCTGTCTCAAAAAGACCAAAAGAAAAAGAAGGAAAGAAAGAAAGAAAAGCCATGAGAGTAATAGATGCTGCCCATTACTGAACTTTTACCATGTTCCAGAAAAACTGATTTTATTACTTCATTCAATTTTTTTTCTTTTTTGAGACAGGATCTTTTTATGTAGCTCAGGCTGGCCTTGAACATGCAGCTATCCTCCTGCCTCAGCCTCCTGAGTGCTGGGATTACAGGTGTTTGCCACCATACCTGGCTCCCTTTTTTGGTGTTTTGAAACAGTGTCTTGCTGTGTAGTTCAGGCTGGTCTCAAACTCATGGTCCTCCTGCCTCAGCTTCTGGGGTTACAGGTGGAGGCCACCACACTCGACTTCATTAAATCTTTACAATAACCTTGTAGGGGCAGTATTGCCATTTCATAGATGGGAAAACTAAGGCTCAGAAAGGATTAAGTAACTTGGCCAAGAGCATCCATAGTGTTAGCAAGCAACAGAGGTGGATTTCAAACTCTAGGCTCACTTCTACTGACTACACTACTCAAGGATCAAAGGATAGCTAATCAGAGAGGTGGCATGTGAACTAAGTTTTAAGGAACAGCAGCAGCAGGCACTTAAAGTGAGGAGAAAGAAGGGCACCCAAGTAAAGAGAGGGGTATGGCCACAGCCAGAGGTGACTGATGACCTAGACAGGGCAGAAGGTGAGGCCAGTGACAGGCAGCTGTGATGCAGAAAAGTCTGTGTCCCAAGCCAGGAGGTGTGACCTTAGTCCTGAAAGCTACAGGATACAATTTTATTATTTGTTTCTGCACCTTTCAAAACCCTAATTTGTTTTTGTTTTTTTGAGACAGGGTCTCGCTATGTATTTAGGCTAGCTTTGGAATATATAGCTCAAACTGGCCTTGAACTTGTGGCAATCCTCCTGCCTCAGCCTCCCGAGTGCTGGGATTACAGGCATTTGCCAACACCCCTGGCTTCAAAACCCTAATTTTGCAAAGCAGTAGGAACAACTGTTCATTCTCTGTTTTGCAAAGGTCATTTTATGTACCATTCTGATCTGGGCACATACAATATACTTGGGCCCACATTCATCCACTAGGCACAAGTAAAGCAGAAAGAAAATGGGTATCTTCCTGTGAATCTCCACCTTACTGGCAAAATGAAAACAGCAGAGTTAGAAAGACTTGGGTCCACTCCCTTGCTCAGTCATTTATTAGCTGAGCAATTTGGACATAAACTAGTCAACCTCTTTGCGTATATTTACTTATGTGCAAAATGAGGTGGGAATTAAGTGAGAAGAATGCATGAATTTATCTAATATAAGGCGGGTTCAGAGGCATAGTCCTGTAGCCCCACCACTTGCAAAGCTGAGGCAGGAGGACTACCTGAGCCCAGGAATTCAAGATCAACTGAGATGACACAGAGAACCAGTCTCAAAACAAAACAAAACAAAACAAAACAAAACAAAACCAACAACAAAAAAAGAAAGTAAAAAGGAAGGAAAAGAGAAGACTTTAACAGTATAAATGTCTTTGTTATCCACTTAGAATGAGTCACAGCATTCTGAATTTGGCACAAGGCAATATATGGTTTAGGGAAAAAAACAGAGACAGGGAAGGGACTGGAATCCTAAGAAGGAAAAATACTAGAGGCATTCCTCATCTATGAAATGATGGTAATAATTCTTACTCACAAGGTTGTTATAAAACAGGTGTGGTGGTGCACACCGCTAATCCCAGCCCTGGGGAGGCTGAGGCAGGGGATCACTGTGATTTCAAGGACAGGTTGTTATAATAATAAATGAGTTGGGACTTCTGCAAAGATGGCAGAGTGAATGTTTTTTTTTTTTTTTTTTGGTTTGGTTTTTTCCAGTACCGGGAATCAAACTCACAACCTTGCACTTGCCAGGCAGGTGCCGTGGCACTGAGCTAACTCCCCAGCCCTGCAGAGTGGTGAACAGCACAAAAACAGCCTCTGAAATTTGGTGTCCAGATGCTGGAATATAGCAATGTGAGGAAGAGAAGAACGAGGGAAGTGGATCCCTGGAAGCCAGCAGGGATCTGAAGCAAGAATTGAAGCTGATGGGGAGAGTGAGGAGAGGCCTCGACACAGAAGGAAGTGGCAAGACTGAGAATGGCTAAGGGTCATGAGCAGTACTACAGGCCAGCGCCGAAGAACCAGGGGGTCAGCCAAACAGGCAGCAACTTCTCACTCCCAATAAATTGAAGAGGTAGGATCGTGAAACAGATTCAAAATCCAAAAGCTAGCTGCACCTGGAAAACATCTTTGAGAAGTAGTCATTTCCTAAGGGGTTGCAATACTTTTTTTTTTTTTTTTTTGAGATAGGGTCTCATTGTGTAGTTCAGGCTAGCCTTGAGCTCACCATATAGCCCAGGCTGGCCTCAAACTCATGGCCATTCTTCTGCATCAGCCTCCTCAGTGCTAGGATTACAAGCGTGCACCACCATACCTCAATGGGCTCTCAGTACTAGCAATAAAGCTACCTGCCATAGGCCTTCTTCAAGCATCAACTCAGGAATTAAACTAAAAAGTAGAAAATGAGAAGATACCCAAGCAAGATGCAGCTCCAGAGTTTAAACTCACCAAAGGCAAACCCAGGGGGCAATGAGGTGCCACAATTTGAAAGCCACCCACCTGGACTCTCTGAAGTGGTAACAGTGGAGGTAACAGAGCAGACAAATGAAGCTCTAGAAATAATAAAGTCAGAAATAATTTCTCAGATAACTACAGAGATGGTGACCATAATGAAACACAGGTTTAGTGATTCTAGAGCAGATTCAGACCAAAAAAAAAAAAAAGCAGCAGCAGCTCAGGAAAATGATGGAAACTATGAATGCCCAACATAGGAAAGAAACGGAATCCATGAAACAGATTCAAACAGATATCCAGGAGATTAAAAATTCCACTGAAAGTATGCACAGCAGAATGAGCCAATGTGATGACAGAATTTCAGATATAGAAGACAGGACTAAGGTTAGCAATCATAAAAAGAAAGATTTCTTAAAAATAGGAAGGGACCACAAGAAATCAATCCAACAGTTGCTAGATGATGCAAAGAAGAATAACATAAGATTGATCAGAGTCAATGAAAAAGCAGGAGATAGCACAAATGACATAAAAAACCTGTTCACAGAATGGCAGTAAACTGCCCAAACGTGGAAAAAAGAATCTGACATACAGATATGTAAGACATACAGAACTCCAATTAACCATAAAAAAAAAACCACACCAAGGTATATAATAGTCAATATTCCAGAAATTCAGCACAAGAACAGAATCCTAAAAGAAGTTAGAGAAAAACAAACAAATCACATATAAAAGAAAGCCCATCAGAATCACAGGAGACTTTTCAACACAAACTCTCAAGTCGAGGAGAGCTTGGACTGAAGTATTTCAAGCCTTAAAAGAAAAAACCTTTAGCTCAGATTTATGTACCCCACAAAACTCTTTCAAAATTATGGAGAGATAAGACACTTCCATGACAAAGAACACTTAAAGAAATTCATGACAACTAAACCAGCACTTCAAAATGTTCTAAAGGACACTCTAGGAAGAGATAACAAGAACAATTCCATGAACCCCAACAGAATGAATCCACTAGGCAAGGTAAGTAATTAAACAGGGGGAAAAGGGAACAACAGGCAAATAAAATAACAAGGATAAGTCAACATATATCAGTTATCTTTGACAAAGGAGCCAAACACCTTAAAATAGCCTCTTTAATAAGCAGTCCTGGAAAAACTGACTTTCCACATGCCAAAGATTAAAACTAGGCAGATGTGGTGGCTCTTGCCTGTAACCTTACCACTTGGAAGGCTGAGGCAGGAGGAGCTTTGTGAGTTTGAGAACAGCATGGGCTACATTGTAGAGGCCAGTCTGAATTACACAGCGAGATCCTGTCTCAAAAAAAAAAGATTAAAACTAGACCCATATCTCTCACCATGCAATAAACTAAAATCAAAATGGATCAAAGACCTAAATATTAAAACAGAAACACTCTATCTATGGAAGATAGAATAGGTAGAACACTTAAAGACACAGGTATAAGCAAAGACTTTATGAATAAAACTCTGATCGCATAGGAAACATTACAAAGAATCAACAACTGGGATCTCATCTTATTAAAAAGCTTTTGCACAGCAAAAGAAACTATCAACAAAGTGAAGAGACCACCCACAGAGTAGGAAAAAAGTTTTGATAGCTGTTCCTCAAAGGACTATTAATATCTATTTTGTTGTTGGTTTTTTTCAACATTAGTAGCAGCACCAGCAGCACCACTGTGAGAACTATTATCTATAATATAGAAAGAACTCAGAAAATTCAGACCTCCCAAATTAGTTAATTAATTAATCAACCTATTTATTTTTGAGACAAGGTACCACTATGTAGTGCAAACTGGCCTTGAACTCACTTATGTAGCCTAGGCTGGCCTCAAACTCACAGTGATCCTCCTGCCTCAGCCTCCCGTATGCTAAGGTTACAGGCATGTGCCACCATGCCCAGCTAGACTCCCCCAAATTTTAAGACCCAATCCAAAAATGGGCATCTGAAATGAGCAGACACTTCTCAGATAAAGAGGTAGAAACAGCAAATAAATATATGAAAAAATGTTCAATATCTCCGGTCATTTGAGAGATGCAAAAAACACTGAGATTCCATCTCACTTCAGAAAGAATGGCTATTATCAAGGAATCAACCAATAACAAATGCTGGAGGGGCTGTAGGTAAAAATGAACACTCTTCTCCACTTTTGGTGGGAGTGCAGACTGGT
The DNA here is from genome assembly GCF_000276665.1 of Chinchilla lanigera. Taxonomy (NCBI): domain Eukaryota; kingdom Metazoa; phylum Chordata; class Mammalia; order Rodentia; family Chinchillidae; genus Chinchilla; species Chinchilla lanigera. The sequence goes on along the minus strand of NW_004955452.1, from coordinate 6,956,075 downwards.
GCAACCACTGTGGAAATGAGAAAAAAAAAAAAAGTAGCAAGATATATCATGTACAGGTATAAATTCCCTATAATAAATCTTACCATTTTGTATTTCTAAAACGTACCAATAAAAAATTAGTTAATTAAAAAAAAAAGAATGAATTCACACATATCCTAAGGTAGTGGTACTTTGAACAGAGATAGACACTAAGCATCCAATAGAAGCTAGCTATTATTGTTATTAAGGTAAAAAGGAGATACTTTCTAAGAACTTGAAAATAACAATACACATGAGCCGGGCATGGTGGCGCAAATCTGTAATTCCAAGACTTGGGAGGCTGAGGCAGAAGGATCATTGGGAGTTCAAGGCCAGCCTGGGCTTCAAAGTAAGTTCAAGACCAGCCTGAACTGCATAGTGAGACCCTGTCTCAAAAAGACCAAAAAGAAAAAAAACCCACAAACAAACATGAATTAGAACAAGGATATAAAAAGCTCCCTTTAAGAGAAAGGATAACTTAGACCAAAATAAGATTGGTCTTATGAAGATATGACCATAATATTAGAAAAATGATACAGCTGGGTATAGCAGCACATGTTTATAATCCAGCACTGAGGGAGGCTGAGCCAGGAGACTGCAAGTTTGAGCCCAGCCTGGGCAACTTAACAAGACTCTGTTCTCAAAATGAAAAACAGAAAGGGCTAAGCCAGGCATGCTGGCACACACCTGTAATCCCAGTATTTGGGAGGCTGAGGAAAGAGGACTGCCACAAATTCAAGGCCAGTATGGGCTACATACAGTAACAGGTTCAGGTCAAGGCCAGCCTGAACCACAAAGTGAGACCTTGTCTAAAAAAAAAAAAAGAAGGGCTGGGGATTTAGCTCAGCGGCAAAAGCGCCTGCCTGGCAAGCGCAAGGTCGTGAGTTCGGTTCCCGGTACCGGAGAAAAACCAAAAAAAAAAAAAAAAAAGAATATCCTAACATAAAGATAGAACATTAATAATGAAGATACTGATGTATTAATGTGTTTGTAGTAGATACCTTAATAAGAGAGCTCTAAGATGAAGCAGTAGCGTAAGAGTCACGGAGAAAGGTCCAGCTGGACACTGTCAGGAAGGAAGGAAACCTGGCCCACATACTTTGAGTATTACTGTCCCATAGACACAGCCACCCCGTAATAGAGATGGAGACATCGGGTTCTTTTAGCCTGAGAGCATTAAACATTCCAGTTGCATACACGCCATCTCTCCTCCCAACTCCATGCTCATTCAGCACCTTCTGATTACACCCTTCCAAGGCAGGTCACTCCGACAATAGCACGCTGTTGTATGCTTCACTGTCAACTAGGGTGTGAACACTGTAGTTTTATATGTTGTCTCTGTAGCTTGGCTCACAAATGTCCTCTCTGAGAAAGGGAAGCTCCCTCCAAACGCTAAGAAAATCAGCTTTCTAAACTCACGTGGCTGAAGCAGACTGATGAGGTAATGCCAAGGATAATGCCCTTGAGCCGAAGTGAGCCTCCCCGCAGGACATCCCAACCCTGCCACGGAATCTCTCTCCATGCATCAGTGGCCAACAAGTATCAGTCGAAGTGAGTCATTCTCTCATTTCACACACCTTACCCCTTGCATCATTCTAAGCCAGGTCTTCACTAAACGTACCTTCTTCTCCTTCTCCAAAATCATCTGATCCTTTTGGTGCAACATCTTCTTCAGAGTAGCCACCTCTTCTTTCAGTTGGGCGATGATGACAAAGTGGTCAGTGCCTGGTGAGTCCAGAGCCAGGTCTGGGGAAAAGCTGAGGAGAAAACGGAAGGAAAAAAATCTTAACTTGGATGGATAAACATCCCTACCTGAGGATGCAACCCAGGTCACTTGATTGTGAGCTCCTCCAGTGCTGAAGTAGCTCTCTGAATTCCCAGGATCAAGCACATTGCTCCAGACTCACCAGGACTAACAGCACTTGCCAAAGTGCACAGCTCAAGTGGTCACCAACACAAACCACAACCTACTTCCACTCCTCTCTCCCATTCAATTGTAAAATGCCATGCCAGGGATAGAGCTCAGGGGCACAGGTGCCTGTCTGGCAAGCGCAAGGTTCTGAGTTTGATTCCCGGTACAAAAAAAAAATAATAATAAAATAAAATAAATAAAATAAAATAAAATAAAATAAATACAATACAACACAATACAATACAATAAAATGAATGCCATATCCCAACAACCAAGGGTACTGTTCCGGTTGACTAAAGATCCCCACGGATTTACTCGTGATACAGTCATGTTTACAGTTAGAGAACTCCCCTGAAGTTCTGGATTACAAATCGTAAGCTCAAGCATTTAGGGCTGTACTCCAGAGCCCTGTGACAAGGTGCAGCTCTGCAAAAGCTACTAAATTCCATTCTAGAGGCAGTCAACTCTTTTTGTAAAAAGAAGAAATTAACAGGAAGGAAATCAACTTCTTTTATGTTACAATTGGCCTCCAGACTGTCATCTTCAGTATCAAGAATTCTGTGGTATTTAGTTAAAAAGAAGAAAGGGGTGTTAAGCTCCAGAGTCACGCTATAGCCTGCTTTTTCAACAGATTCCTTCTAGTCACAGTACTGGAGCGCTCCACTCTGTCCAGTGCCAGGGAATCTCCATGTCCTTTTAGCAGTCTCATAAATAGAGATACCCCTGAAACTGTGGTATATGTACAATATTGCCTTGCCGCACAATGGATGGGTTTTGGGGTTAAGATCCATAGCTTTTAACAGCTGGTCAAAGGAGCCTCAGACCCAAATTAAGAATCACTACCAAGAGGGTCAAATCTTGCCCTTCTCCAGAGAATTCCCAAAGAAAGCTCCTCTTCTCCCAGGACAATTTTTTTTTTTTTTTTTTTTTTTTGAGACAGGGTCTTGCCAAGTTTCTCAGGATGGCCTCAAACTTGTGCTTCTCCTGCTTCAGCCTCTCAACTGGGATTCCAGACAGGCATCCACCATGCTAGGAGAATATTTTTTTTTCTTGGTTTTTTTTTTGTGTGTGTGTGTTTTCAGACAGGATCTCACTATGCAGTTCAGGCTGGGTTTGAGCTCACTTTGTAGCCCAGGCTGGTCTCAAACTTGCAATGATCCTCCTGACCCCAGCCTCCTGAGTGCTGGGATTGCAGGCATGCACCATCACACCTGGCTAGGAGAATCTTTTAAACACAACTCTTTTTTAGCCTAAGCAGACTACTGGAATATGATTCCCAATTCCCTATGACAACAAAGCAACAACTTGGAAGTTTCCCTTTACAGCTTGTTGGCTGATACATGTATGTATATATTTATTGTGGTCCTGGGGATTGAACCCACAGCCTTTATACTAAACTGTATATACAGTCCATATTTTACTTTTAGCCAGGGTCTCGCTAAATCACTAAACTGCCCAGGTTGGGTTCAAACTGGTCTTCCTGCCTCAGCCTCACAGGGTACTGGGAGTACAGGAATGCAAGGGTGCTGGCATTACAGGTCTGCACCACAGATAAATAATGGATATTTCAGACACTAACACTTGCTATATAAGTACTCAGTTAAAAAATATTTCTGGTCTATATGACATTAAAAGGATTATCAAAAAACTGCAAAGGACTGTCACTTTTTTGCAAAGTGAATTAAAAACAGGGGGGGAAACTCTGCAAAAACTAAAAAGGATGGCAATGTAATTTATCTGGAGCAATGAATATTTAAAACAAACAAATGCAAATAACAAGAACAGAATGTTAAGATTCTAGCCAGGTGTGGTAGTGCATGCTTGTAATCCCAGCACTCGGGAGGCTGAGGCAGGAGGATAGTTGCAAGTTCGAGACCAGCCTGGGCTACAAAGTGAGCTCAAGGCCGACCTGAACTGCACAGCACCCTGTCTCAAAACAAAATAAAAAAAAATAAAGCCAAGTGTGGTAGTGTACACCTGTAAACCCTGTACCCAAGAAGCTGAAGGAGGATTACAAGTTCGAGGCCAGCCTGGACTACATAGTGAGACCCTGTCTCAAAAACAAAAATGAAAACAAAACACTATCTATCTATCTATCTATCTATCTATCTAACTATCTATCTATCTAGGTACCAGTGCTGCAGTGTAACACTCTAAAAAGGTTCACAAATAGCTTAGATTAGCTCCAAAGCACATCCTAAAACTCAAACCTATAGGAATAATATAAGCATTTCAAATATATATACAATGCGTATTTTTTTTATAGTGGAAAGTATTCAGTCTGACTTCCTAGAATTAGTGCAGAGGAGTTACCTAGTGAACTGCTATCCAACTACTATTAAATCGTTAGTTATAAGTATCTTATATGTAACAAGATTCAACTGATAAACAGATAACAGTACTGCAGAGTAGCATTCTGAAAAGGTTCCCTGACAGCTTAGACCAGTTCCAAACCACATTTCAGGCGTATGTAAAATGAAAATGAAATGAAATGAAAGTTCATTCCCACTTGGGAGGCAGCGGGAAGACTGCTTGAACCCAGGAGTTTTAGGACCAGTCTGGGTGACATAGCCAGACTGTGTTACATTTCGTCAGAATGGCCAGAGTAGCTGCTCAGAGAGCAGTAAAGCTGACTGGAAAAATGGTCTTTGTGGTTCTTATTCATGTTATCTAAACATGTAAGTTAAGTGTTTCCAAAAGGTTTAACTCAAGAATATTAAAATCTAACGAGTTGTAAAGAGGCCCTATCTACACAGGGTTCTAAATCAAGTCAATGAAAAAGGTAACAGGATGCTGGGCATGGTGGCGCACACCTGTAATCCCAGCACTCGGGAGGCTGAGGCAGGAGGATTGTTTCAAGTTCGAGGCCAGCCTGGGCTACAAAGTGAGCTCAAATCCAGCCTGAACTGCATAGTGAGACCCTGTCTGAAAAAGACAAAAAAAAAAAAAAAGAGAAAATAAAGGAAAAGGCAACAGGAAAGACTAACTTCTCAGATACTTTGTAGCCTGGTAAATTAAAAAATTCAGTCTTGGTATGAATGGCTGCTTCATATCCACCACTGGGAGGGCAAACTGTGAATGGAGTAGTTTCAGAATGGGGATGATTCCAAGGATTTTAGGGCAGTGTGTCAGGTGGTCTCACTTCAGGATGCCCGGGCCTGGAGGAACAGGAAAATAGTGGGCCCCAAGACACTGCTGGGAAGCAGCCCATCGCACCAACAAGGGTGGGGCACTCTGGGTATTAGGACAAAGCAGCTCGTAAGAGGAAGCACTGCTGAGAAGGAGAGCGGAAAGCAAGGAATGAAACTGTGCATCCGGACAGGCTGAAAACGAAAACTATTGCTCAGCGGCACAGCACCTGCCTGGCAAGCGTGAGGTCGTGAGTTCGATTCCCAGTACCGGAAAAAACAAAAACAAAACAAAACCATTAGGTCTGAAACGCACCTCATTTTCTCCTGACTATTTGCACTGGGCTGACTTTCTGATGGCTAAGGAAGCATGGATCGCCCCCTCACGGGCCTAACACCACCGTCTCAGTCCCACCTTGCCTCTCGAAACCAACTCCTGCCCTGGCTGGAGAAGGCTCCAGGTGCAGATCCCCATGCAAAGTGTTCAGCTCTGACTTCCTAGAATCCGCGCAGAGGAGTTACCTCATGGCGGCTCCTCAACTGCTATTAAATCCAGTTAGTTACAAGGTCTTAGATTTTAATGACAAGATACAACTGATAAACAGACAATAGCTTAGACTAGCTCCAAAGGACATCCTGAAACACATTCGTATGGGAAAAACATAAACGTTTCAAACGATGTATACACACACGCCCACAGGCTCACCTGTCTCCGTTAGTTGTGACTGACTCAAACTTCGATTTTTTCTTGGGGATTTCATTTTGAATTGAAGATGTAGAAAGTGTTTTCTGGCTTTTATTAAGCAAAAAGAGAGACACACATTAGAAATCGAAGATATTAAACACCACAATGAAAGTCTGTCAGGCTCATTGGCACAGTGCCTGCCTCAAAAGCACAAGGCCCTGCGTTCGATTCCCAGTACCCAAAAAAAGAGAAAGAAAGTCAGTGTGTCAAATGGACCAATAGACCAATGTAAAAAAGTAGCTCTTCTATGCAGAGCTTGTATTTTCAATTCTTAAAATCTACTACAGTGTTGATTTTGTAGGTCTACAACGCATGGGTGGGTAGTTTCCGCAGGACCAACAAACATGCTTGGCTTTTAATAAATATGAGCTGCTTTATTAATACACGAGAACAGAATCAGTAAAACTTCAGTAAGTATAATCTGTCTTACGCTTTAAAAAGTACTTTTCCTTTCACTGACTCCCATATATTTCCCATCTAAGCGGTCGGAGAGGTACAGATGTGTTATTTCTACTTTGCTTCCTCCAGAAACTGAGCTCATCAAGGTCAATGGACCTACTCAAGGAGATGCAGCTAGTTAGTAGTAAAGCTGTGACTAGAAACCAGACTGACACATGTGAGTTCCTGATCTTCCTCACTATATCCTTATGAACCTCCTACAGGTGTCTGAGTCCCACAACAAAATCAGTTCTAGCCCCAGGAAGGTTACTTAACACTGGTCTTGACAGAAAAGCTTGAAGACTTTCTGGTATGCAACCCTTCATTTTGATGGATGTTTGGCTGTTATGGGCAAAGGGTTCTCCAGATCTTTCCTCACTTGACCTCTTCTCTGGTATACGATTCCACCAACCATTCTTCTTGGAACTTTCTCTTTTTTCGAGGGAGTGGTACTAGGGGGATTGAATGCAGGGCCTTGAGAATCCTAGGCACATGTACTACCTCTGAGCTATATCCCCAACCCTTTTTATTTTATTTTGAGACAAGGTCTAAATTATCCTAGCTGGCCTCAAACATAATCCTCCTGTCTCAGCCTCCCAAGCAGATGGGATTACAGCTACCCAGCTTTCCTCCTACTTCCATAAGAGCTACTTGTTAGTTCTTTGTCCATCTCTTAAGTACTGAATGCTTCTGGAGTTCTGTTCTCAACCCTTAGTTTGAGTTATGCCACCCAAAAGCATGGTTTTAACACAAGACTGGACATGGTGTCACCCCAGACCACCTTCACTAAAACCAACTGGGATGAGGCTGAGTGAGCGTGATGGCGCACGCCTGCAATCCCAGTACTTGGGAGGCTGAGGCAGAAGAACTGGCCAAGAGTTTGAAGCCAGCCTGGGCCACACAGGGCTTTCAAGGCCAGTGTGAACTGCACAGTGAGACTCTATCTCAAAAAACAAACAAAGAAACAAAAATCTAGGATGTTTATAAAATGATGCAGATTCCTAGACTCTATCCCAGATCCTACTGAATTGAATTCGGGGGCAGGGCTGTAGGAAACTACATTTTTTTTTTTTTTTTTTTAAAGACAGGATTTTGTTATACAGTGTAGGCCAGCTTTGAATTCACTATGTAGCCCAGGCTGGCTTCAGACTTGCAGAGATCCTCCTGTCTCAGCCTCTCAAGTGCTGGCACTACATTTTTAAATAATCTTTACTCTCAGTGATTCTTACATGCTACAAATTATCTATATCCAAATTTCTCTTCTGAGTTCTAGACTAAGCTCATGTAATTATTCTTGGTGCTTTAAACTCAGCTTTTCAAAACTAAACCTTCTCTTCTCCCATTCTTTTATTCTCTTTCAATTAAAGACCTACTATTGTTCATCCAAATAAAAAAACTGGGAATTATCTTTTGCCTTGTCTGTCTTTCTGAAGTAGTTAATTACTACTGTCTCTCATGCCTTCTTTGTCATCATCATCATTATTATCATTACACAGTCCAAACTGGCCTTGAACTCACTATGTAGCCCAGACTGGCCAGGAACTCCCCAATCCGCCTGTCTCAGACGGAAATGTGTGCCTCTATGCCCAGCTCTTACGCCTGGATCTCCCAGGTTTCCACTGTGCTCACTGCATTACTAGATGCAGGTGGAATGATGTGATTGCCAATCTATCTTCTCCACCCAACTGCATACTGAGAGAGCAGCATGACTCTTTTATTCATCTCTGTACTCCCAGCAATAATAATGTAGTAATAACAGCAGTAATGATAGTAATAACAAAAAGTAACTACAATGTATGGACTATTTCCTTATACGCCACTTATAAAACTAATCACTATGCATGTATTATATAACTTATCTTCACAACAACCCCATGAGGCAATACCAATTATTTCCCTCATCTTAAAGATAAGACAATTTGCCGGGCATGGTGGCTCATGCCTGTAATCCCAATACTCAGGAGGCTGAGGCAGGAGGATCTCTGTGAGTTGGAGGCCAACCTTGGCTACAAAGTGAGTTCAAGGCCAGCCTGAGGTGCATAGTGAAACTGTCTCAAAAAGACAAAAAGACAAAAAAAAAAAAGAAAAGAAACTTTCCCAAGATTCCCACAGAGAACTCAGCAGAACCATGATTCAATTTAGAGCCACAACTTTAAAAAAAAAAATTTCTCTTTTATTGGTACTGGGGATTGAACCCAGAACCTCACTCATACTAGGCAAGTGCTGTGCCAGTGAGCTACATTTCCAGCCCTTTTTTATTTTGAAACAAGTCTCACTAAGTTGGCACAGGCTAGGCTTGAACTTGCAATCCTTCTGCCTCAGGCTCACAAGTAGCTGGGATTAAAGGTACATGTCACTGTACCCAAAGCACAGCCCAAACTCCTAATATTATAGTTACTCTGAAAGGAAGCTTAGGGGCTGGGGATTTAGCTCAGCAGCACAGCACCTGCCTGGCAAGCACGAGGTCGTCAGCTCGATTCCTGGTACGAGGCGGGGGCGGGGGGAAGTGGAGGAATGAAAGGAAGCTTAAGTCATCAGTCAGAGGACATCTTTTGACTGGATGTCACCCTGACAAACCTAGAATATCCATTAACCTGAAGAAATATATATTTAAAAAGGTGCACGTCCCAAGAAGCCAAGTCTGGGTGTATCGGCATATGTTTATAATTCTTGCACTCTGGGAGGCTAAGGCTAAGGGAGTTTAAGCCCAGCCTGGACAATTTAGTAAGACTCTGTCTTAAAATTTAAAAACGGGCTGGGGATGCACCTCAGTGTGAAGGCCCTGTGTTCAATCCTCACTATCACACACAGATACATACATACATAAACACACAGACAGACACACACACACACACACACACACACACACAGAGGGAGGAGGAAAGAAAGAAAAAAGTGTATCCCTTAGCAAGTGAAGTGTCCAATCTCCTACAGAAATATCCCACTCTAAGGCTATGAACATTACATAAGAAGTGTAAGTTTTATAACTCAAAATTCTTCTTATGGTCTAGGAGAGAAAAAAATAGGAAAACTTCCACAAGATGGTTTTGTCCGCGTCTGCCCGTGCCTCACCTCTCACCTACCAGCACCCCCGGCCCAGCTCATGCACCGGGGTCACCTGTTATAATGGCTGCCGCCACTCAAGCGGCTGTACTGCTCCTTCTCTTGGTGGCCGGCCCGAGAAGAGCTGCTTAGGTGCTTCCTCTGCTCTTTGGTCTTCTGGAGGACGCGTTTGTACGAAAGTGTGCACAGCCAGCACAGCAGTTTCCCATCTACCTGAAAGACAAGAGGCGAAGAAGAGGAGATGCAACGGAGCGGCTGAGAACCTGGGCACTGGAGCTAGAACCTCCACATTATGTTCCAGCCGCTTGTGGGCTGTGTGACCTTGAGCAAGTCACAGGAGCTGCTGCAAGGATTTAGGGACATGTGTACAGAAAGCACTCAGAACGGAGCTTGGCATGTAAAAGTTACTTAATAAAAACAGCCTCTGATTTCAGGGGTGGTGGTACTGGTGAGTGAATGCAGGGCCTCACAACTTAGGCAAGTGCTCTACCATTGAGCTATATCCCAAGCCCTTTCCTAAAATTTTATTTCTTTATTTTTAAGACAGGGTTTCACTATGTAGTTCAAGCTGGCCTTGAACACACTATGTAGTTCTGGCTGGCCTCGAACGTGCAGCAATCCTCCTGTCTCACTCTCCCCAGTGCTGGGATTATAGGTGTGTGCCACCACGCCCAGCTCTAAAGTGTTTTTATCTTGGCAACAAAAGCTTCTTTGTTCCCCATCCTCTGCCAGGCACATCCAACCTGCAGCCCACTGTTTCTCTGCCCTTGATTTTTGTTTTTTTGTATGTTTTGCTTTTTAAGACAGGTTCTTGCTATGTAGTGCAGGCTGGCCTTGAATGCATTATATAGCCCAGACTGGCCTCAAACTCATGGCAATCCTCCTGCCTCAGCCTCCCAAGTGCTGGGATTACAGGCGCGAGCCACACCTAGCATGTTCTCACTTTTAACTCTACCATTTATATTTTAGTAGCGCTATTCTCATCTCTCACTGCCGCAAGAGCTGCCCAGTGATCAACCTATCCTGGGGCCTTATACGCTATTTCCTTTTTTTTTTTTTTGGTTTTTTTTTCCGGTACCGGGAACCGAACTCATGACCTTGCGCTTGCCAGGCAGGCGCTTTTGCCACTGAGCTAAATCCCCAGCCCCTTATACGCTATTTCCACACAGCTGCTAAAGAGGGCTTCTTAAATCTGATGATAACCTATCTCCTTAGCACCCAAGGATTTCTCCTTGTACCTAGCATAAAATCCAAACTTTTACTGTGGCCCATGTGACTTAAATGTAGCCTATACCTGTGTCTATAAGCTCATCTATTTTCTCTCCCTCTTGTTCATTCTGTTCTTCTATTCTTCCCATGTACCAAGCCCATTCCTGCCTTAGAATCTCTATATAACTAATTGGTCCTCCCGAGTAACTGGGATTACAGGTGTGCACTACCACATCTGGCTCCTCCATTTCTTTATTGCATTTACACCTAAAACTTTTGTTTACTTATCTCCTTTGTCATCACCCATCTCATTCTCTCATTACACATAAAGCTCCAGGAGTGCCTGGTCCTATTTGTTTAGTTCATTAGTATATGTTATGTGTCTAGATGTCCCCCACAGCCTCCTGTGGTCATAAGTGGGGCTTTTTCTGAGGTGGCTGGATCTAGAGTGCTGATGCTGGGACTAAGTGTGTGGTGCTGGGATAAAGGGTGTGAATACTAAATCAGTCCACTGGTTGGTTTGACATAGCTGTGGGAGTGGGTAACAGGAAGTCCCTCCCTGGGTGTGCGTGCTACTTGCCTAAAAGGCAGATAGTCTAGACAGAAAGAGGGCTGCTGGGGTTGCCTGTTCCTTGCTGCCTTCTCCCTTCTATGAACTGCTTCTCCTCTGTGATGCCCTTCTGCAATGCTGCTCCACCTTAGGGCCAGCCAACTATGGGCTAAAACCTCTATAAACTGTGAGCCAAATACACCTTACCTCTTTTAACTTTGTGTGTTGGATATTTTGTCTCAGCAACAAGAAAAAAAGTAACTAAGACAGTGTATTTTCACTATCTAAAGCCGAAACTTGGTATTTGTTAATAAATATACAAATGAACTTTGAACCCAAACTTCAATCTGGTTCACGTCATGCTTATGAAATATGTATTTATAGCCTGATTTATTTTTTTGGGAACTGAGAATTGAACTCAGGACCTTGTGCTTACCAGGCAGGGACTGTGCCACTGAACTATTATCCCTAAGCCCTATAGCCTGATTTAAAAACACCCAGAGGACTGTACCAGAGAAGAGGCTGCAATCAAGAAAGACTGTTAGCTGAGCAGACAGCGTATGCCTCTAATCCAGTCCTTGGGAGGCTGAGGCAAGAAGATCACTGTGAGTGTGAGGCCAGCCTGGGCTACACAGTGAGGTCAAGGCCAGCCTGGACTATAGATCAAGACAGTGCTACACTGGGGTGACCTTATGGCCAAAAAAAAAAAAGCAAGACGGGTGGTAGCGCACACAAGTTAGGCATGTTGGCACACACGTGCAGTCACAGCACTCCAGACGGAGGCTGAGGCAGGAGGCATGAAGTGAGTTCAAGGCCAGCCGAAATTATAGAGTGAGACTCTGTCACTAACAAACAGACAAAAAATAAAACAAAGCAACCTGGCTAAAAGAGAGCAAGCGCCAAACATGACAACTGCACAGATCACAAGACACTTTATTTCAGATCTCTGCTTTAAACTTTAAGAGAGAATTTTCTGGGCCAGGGATATAGCTCAGTGGCACAAGCACAAGGTCCCGAGTTCAACTCCCGGTACCAAAAAATAAAAAATAAAAAAAAAAGAGAGAGAATTTTCTGTGAATAAAACTATCAAATATCAAATACAATCACAGAGAACAATGAATGAGCGCTTACCACACACCAGATTCCATTCTAAAGGACTTACACATAATAGCTCAGGCTTTCTAACAACTCTGAAGTCATCCCCATTGATAGATGAGGAAGCAGGGGCTGACAGACTTACTTGCCCAGAGCCTCCCAGCTAATAAGTGATGTAATCAAGTCTTCGATACCTGCGTTAAGTCCAGACTCACACGCCCTACCTCCCCCGACACCAGTACTCAGGATTTTGTTTCGTTTTTTTGAGTCAGGGTCTCACTATGTAGTTCAGGCTAGCTTTAAACTTATGAAGTAGCCAGACTGGCCTCAAATTTGTGCAATCCTCCTACCTCAGCCTCCTAAGTGCTGGGATTATAGAAGTGCACCACCATACCTGGCTCAATATTCAGTATTCAACACAATACCTCACATATGCTAGGCAAATTCTGCCACTGAGCTACTTCCCCATCCTTTTAAAAATTTTATTTGGAGACAGGACCTTGCTAAACTGCCCAGGCTGGTCTTGAACTTGCAATCCCCCTGCCTCAGCCTCCCAAATTGTTAGGATTACAGGCATGCAATTCAGATCACCCACTCTCTGTTTTTTCCACTTAAATTCAAGCATACTAATTATACAGATTAATGAGTTACATTTTGGCAGATATGTACACGCACATACCATACTTTAACCATTCCCCCAACCCCCTCACTCCTTTCACATGCTCTTGAGGGAATTTCAGTGTGTACAAATGTATTTTGATCATATCCATGCCCATTAGATTACCCACGCATAATCCCTAAATTTAGTCTCCCTCTCCTAACGTTTATGATCATGTGTCTGAGGAGTCTGAAAATATCCAAACCCCTAAGATAGGATTAGAACAAAACAAAACAAACCAGCTTGAATTCCAGTATACCTAGATTAACAAAAATTAGCTATTGTAATTAGTAATAATCCAGGTATCATTTTTTTAGTTGTATTATGTGCCAGCTTCAAAAGTTAAGTGTTTTATATAGCTATCCCATTAAAACTCTCCATGTTCCTGTAAGTAGCTACCGTTATTCTCAGTGGAAAAAATAAGAACACTGCATATGAGAGTAACTTGCCCAGGATCATTCTTCTAGCCCCAGAGGGGATGGGACTTTGGCTTGAGCTGACCCCAGGCCTGGGGAGCATACTGTTATAAGCTGTCTCTTGATTATTGATTCAGCTTCTCCGGTATCTGGATTCAGGGAAAGGTAACCTGGTTGGCAGGGAGAAGTACTCTGGTCTGGTCATGGGAAACTTATAAATTATAAGGGAATCCATTATAAATTAATGAATTTGGTTAACAAGAGTTAGCCCTTCAAAGCCTGAGCACCTCTGAAAAGCAACGGGCACTGCAAAGGAATCTATGTACTACATTCTTTTCTGAGACAGCACTTTGCTACGTAAGCCAGGCTGACCTCAAACTCTTCATCCTCCTGTCTCAGTCTTCTAAGTGCTGGGACTTCAGCCATGTACCATCATACCCAGTTATACTGCATCCTCCTATTCAACAAGTATTTATTATGGACTATGTGCCAGGCTACTAGAAATATAGAGTAGAACAAGACAGCCAAAACGGTCACTGAGTAGTGTAAAAGAAAATTTTTCATACTGTTACTTATAGACTTTGAAGACAGTGAAACAGAGCGATGACGATATAAAGAGTAACTGCGGGTTAGGGGTTTCTCTCAGCCGTGGAGTAGCTGCTTAGCCTGCAACAGGCCCTGGGTTCCACCTAGAACGCCTTCCCCCCACACCATGTAACTGGAAGTTAGTAAAAGATCTGTGTGAGGACGTGGCATCCGGGTTGAGACCTGACACAAGGAGCCACTTATGACACTCTGATGGGGGCACAGCGGGAAGAGAGAACAGGCAGCACAGGGGAGGGGGAGCAAGACTATTGAGACTGGCCCGTCTGCAGCACTGAAAGCAGCCATTATGGCCAAACAAGGTGGGAAGCGGGAAGCAGTCTGCGACTGAGAGCTGGGTATGGGCCTTGCAGACATGGACCAGGTTTGCGTTTTATTCTAAGTATAACCAGATGGCAGTGCGGGGTTTTCATCAGGAGAGTAATATGCTGATCAAACTCTAAACCAGTTTTTTCTTTTTTTTTTTTTTTGGTACAGGGAATCAAACTCAGGACCTTGTGCTTGCCAGGCAGGCACTGAGCTGCTGAGCTATATCCCCAGTCCTAAGCCATTTTGATTCCACCAAGGTACTACCATTCCAAATACAGCTTCCCTAGCCGGGTGTGGTGGTGCACCCCTGTAATTCCAGCACACAGGAGGCTGAGGCAGGGGGATCACTGCGAGTTCAAGGTCAATCTGGGCTACAAAGTGAGTTGAAGGCCAGCCTGAATTGCACAGCAAAACCCTGTCTCAAAAAGCAAAAACAAAACAAACAAAAGCCCCAAATATAGCTTCCCTCTAATGTCATTTTCTTATGGTCTATAATTTAAAAAAAAATTTACAGAGCTAGCCAGTAATAATGATAATATCACTCTATCCTACTTAAATCACAATCTTTCCTTTATAGAATTCTATAGACTTCTGTCAATCACCATTAACAATGTAGTATCCCGGGGCTGGGGATTTAGCTCAGCGGCAAAGCGCCTGCCTGGCAAGCGCAAGGTCATGAGTTCGGTTCCCGGTACCGGAGAAAAACCAAAAAAAAAAAAACAAAACAAAACAATGTAGTATCCCAACTGCACTGAAATCAATCACTATAATTTGGATTCTTCTAAAATGCTGGCATAAGCCAGGCGTGGTGGCGCACGCCTGTAATCCCAGCACTCAGGAGGCTGAGGCAGGAGGATCGTTGTGAGTTCGAGACCAGCCTGGGCTACAAAGTGAGCTCAAGGCCAGCCGGAACTGCATAACGAGACCCTGTCTCAAAAAGACAAAAACAAAAAAAAAAACCCACACAAAATGCTGGAATACAATGGTCCACATTTGATAAGTAAAGAAAACAAAGTCTATCTTCTTCCAAGTCAACAGCAGAATTGGGAAAGAAACTCTCTTCATGTCCTTTTAAAACAATGGGTCTATTTTAACTTATCTGAAAGAAAAAAAAAAAAAATCAAGAAAAACACAGAGGTTTACCTTCTTTCTATCATCTTTTCTGTCGAATGCACACTGTTGCTTGCACTGTTCACAAGAATACGGTGGTCCATACTTCTTCTCTGAATTTGTGCAGCGCTGGCATTTATTGCCAATAAATGCTGCAATTATGTTGCAATACTGACAAGGTTTGGGCTGAAGAGGGGAAAAAAAAGGTCAAGTAAATACACTATAAAACATCAGTACATTATTGAAAACAATTTCTACTGTGTAGTCCACTGGTCATGGTAAAAATACATCGCCGGCGTCATAAATTTGCTCTTCTATTGATCAAATGAAGCTTCCTTTTTTTGAGACAGGGTCTCACTACGCAGTTCAGGCTGGCCTTGAACTCACTATGTAGCCCAGGCTGCCCTCGAACTCACAGGGGTCCTCCTATGTCACCATGCCCAGTATCTCCAAATTTCTGAAAAGCCGTCTTTGGCCCTATCCATGCATATGCAGGCCAAAGGAATCCCTGCTAGGACATGGCATCCTGAACCTTAACGTCAAGAGAAAAAAAATCACTCATCAACATAAACAATTGTTACCAAACAGAGGTCATGATTTTTCTTTCCCCTTTTTCACACGGGTCACTGAAGCTACTCAAAGAAAATTATAATCAAAATCCCACCAGAGTGACTATAATCACAGAACTCCAGAACAATAAGGATTAACTAAGTCTGAAGGTTGAGAAACTAGATATATTAAGATAATAGTTATTCTAATAAAAACTTTCTACTGACACTAATAGTCCATAGAAGACAAAGTACCAAAGAACCAAGTACTCACTATTAGATACAAAGAAATCCAACTTACCGTTCCATACAACTGCACGTTCTGAGCACATTTCTTGCATATAGTATTGGTTTTACTGTTAAAGAAAAAAAGAGACATAAAGCTTTGCTCAGAACATCTGAAAACTCATTTCTCCTTAAGACCAGGGAATTTGTCTGTTAGTGAAATATTGACCAGATACTTGGTTAACTCAGGTCTGAGTATCTGGTCAGCAACTCTTTTAATTATTGTTATTACTGATTGTGTTATTCCAAATAAAATTAGGCTTTAGTTAAAATAGTGAGCTATTTCTGATTATGACCTCTCTAAGTGTCCCTATGTAAAATTATCAGATATGGAGAAGACTCTCAAAGGATCATGTTAGACTGAAATGGACCAGCAGAAATTAATCTCTTCGTTCAAGTGAAGTGCTGAGAAATTTAAGGTGAGAGATAAAGTATTTGAGCTTGGAATATGAACTCAGAGATTCTATCCATTTTCACTCTATTTTATGTTCTCCTCTTTAAAAAAAATTAAAATTACAGAGGCAAACAAACAGACACTATAACCAAATATTTTGTCAATATTTCTGATTTCTTTAAGAGTTAAGCACTGACAAAAATAAAAATGTCGCCAGGTGTGGTGGCGCACGCCTGTAACCCCAGCACTCACTGAGGCAGGGGGATTGTTAACAAGATGGAGACCAGCCTGGATTACAAAGTGAGTTCAAGGACAGCCTGAACTGCAAGGTGAGACCCTGTCTCAAAAAGACAAAAATGGGGGCTGGGGATTTAGCTCAGCGGCACACCGCCTGCCTGGCAAGTGCAAGGTTGTGAGTTCGATTCCTGGTATGGGAAGAAAAACAAAACAAAACAAAAAACAAAAAAAATCAAAAAGGACAAAAAAAAAATGTCCTTGTTTTGTTTTTGAGACAGGGCCTCACTATGTAGTTCAGTCTGGCCTTGAACTCATGATATAGGCCAGGCTGGCCTTGAACTTGCAGTGATCTTGCCTCAGTCTCCCAATTGCTGGAATTACGTGTGGCTCCATGCCTGGCTAAAAATGGCCTTTGCCTTGTGTAGATATAGATGTCATAATATTATTTACACACCTGAACTAATAAAGCTGCATGGGGAAAAATCACCTCCAAATAAAGTCTAACATGGGGAGGTACAAAAGAATGACTGATGTACAAGGATGTTCTAAATACTCTGGGACTGAAAATAAAGTCATACAACAATCTAGTCAATTGTGATTATTTTCCCATACAATTTTTATGAGATAATCACAAAGTTAAACACAAAAGGTAATCCTCAGAGAAGAAAACGTTTAAATTAAAATATTCATGGGCCAGTCATGGGGGTGCACGTCTACAATCTCAGCACTCAGGAGGCTGTGGCAGGATTATCGAGTTCAAGACCAGCCTGGGCTACACAGTGAATTCAAGGTCAGTCTGAACTACATAGCAAGACCTCGTCTTTAAAAAATATATATATATATTCAAAGAAAATATTTCATGAGCTCAGTGATGTGTTGTTGACACCAGATGTAAAACGCCAAGTCCACCATGGGAGCATGACAGGCCACAGATTCTCTTTCAAGGGAGCTCTGAGCCCACAGATTAGACAATATGAGCAAGGCTCACCCTCCCGAGCTGAAAAACTTTATAGACAAGAACTACTATTGAAATTAACTGATGGCAGACATGTCCAAGGAATATTTCAAGGATTTGTTTTTTTTTTTTTTTTTTTTTTTGGTTTTTCTCCGGTACCGGGAACCGAACCGGGAACCGAACCGGGAACCGAACAGGGAACCGAACTCACGACCTTGCGCTTGCCAGGAAGGCGCTTTTGCCACTGAGCTAAATCCCCAGCCCCTATTTCAAGGATTTGATCCCTTTATAAATCTTGTGATAGATGTGATAGCTGTGGAGGTGGGACTAGTGGGCAACAGAATACTGGAACGGTGATAACACACGAAAACAGTACCATGCTAGAAACCCCGAACAAGTTTAAATAATGACTGTGTGGCAGAGAAATCCACGCCCCTCTTCAAAGTCAGAGTTTCACTATGTACAGGTAAATGGTCACAACTAGAGACCATACTCACAAGGAAAATAAACCAGACCTCTATGTGTAAGCAGCGTATTGTCTCACTAGTGTAAGAACCTGAAAGAGTGAATAAAAATTAGGAGGTATGATAGACATTGCGAAATGAAAGGAAAATGCTCAAAAGTAAAGAGCAACTGGGGTGAGGAAAAAGAGAAAAGAAAGAAGGGGAAATTACGTATGTGTGTATATACAGGATAGCTAACATAATTGTACTACTGACTTCTCTCGCTTCACTGAAAGGAACAGTTAATGATTACTTATTTGATCAATCTTGCATGTCTCTATTTGTTTTCCTGAGAAACTGCTTTGAAGATGTTAATACGTAATACAACAACCATTGTTAATTTCCTACCACTTTGACTGTAATTCAGGATTGCCTGTATTGTTCTTATGCTATTTTGTAAATGGATATCTGTTTGTTAATATGTTTCCTTAATTTTTAAAATAAATTTTTAAAAAAATGAATTTTCACTATGACTGAAAATTGGGTCATATACATTTTCATATTAAATTTTTTGTTAAATAAACTTTTGTAATAGTTAAAAAAAAGAAAAGGAGGGCTGGGAATATAGCAATATAGCTCAGTGGCATAAGCGCCTGCCTGGCAAGCGCAAGGTCCTGAGTTCAATTCCTGTTACCAGAAAAAAAAAAAAGGAAAGGAAATATTTTCCATGACACTTTTCAGCCATTTTTAGAAGGCAATACAGGAAGTATAGAAACTGGGAATGTAGCTCAGTGGTAGAATATGTATTTGCCTAGCATGTATAAGGCCCTGAGTTTAATATCCAACATCAAACAGAAAAAAAAGTACAATGAAAAAAGATCTCTAGAAAGAGTATTAGAATCAGTTATTCTGTGATGTTGAATAGCATTTAGATTTATACCTGGCTTTGTTACAGAAGAAATGGTGCATATGTTAAGATACACCTGACATTTTAAAAAACATGAAAAGAAAAATAATCACTAGGATTCATCTTAATTTTTGTGTAGTGTAAAGTAAGAGCCAAAGTGCATGCCTGACGCAGAGGCACACACACCTATAATCTTAGCAACTCAAGAGGTTGAATCAGGAGGACTGTAAGTTAGAGGACAGCCTGGACAATTTAGTGAGATCCTCACTCAAAAAAAAGGGGGATGCTAAGGATATAGCTCAATGCTAGGGCACCTGCCTAATACTTGTGAAACTCTGGGCTCAATCTTCAATACCACTAAAAAAAAATGAAGTCAGGCCAGGTGTGGTGGCACACACCTGTAATACCAGCACTCAGGAGGCTGAGCAGGAGAATCACTTTGAGTTCAAGGCCAGCCTGGGCTACACAGTAAATTCAAGGCTAGCCTAAACTACACACAGAAACTCTGTCTCAAAAAGGAAAAAAAAAAAAAGAAAAGAAAGTCAAAGCTCTTATCTCAACCCCAAACACATAAATTAATTCAAGATGGATAACAGAGCTAAATGTAAAAGCTAAAACACAAAGCTTCTAATTATATTCTGTATAATTCTATTTATATATGAAGGTTAAGAACAGGCAAAACTAATCAATGGTAGAATGAAAATCAGAACAGTGATTGCCTAGAGTGAGCAAGGAATGTAGAGACTGATGTGGATGTAAGATGATAGGGCTCTAGACAATGGTGACATTCTGTATTTTGATAGGGTTTGGGGTTGGGGATAGGGTCTCACTGTGTAGCTCAGCCTATCCTCCAACTTCTGGTGATCCTACCCCTCAGCCACCTGTGTTCTGGGATTACAGGTGTGTGCCACGGTGCTGGTTTATATGCAAATTTTACCTCTAAAAAAAAACAATAAAGACCCCACGCATGATGATGCATGCCTGTAATCCCAGCACTTGGAAGGCCAAGGTAGGACTGCTATGTGAGGTTACCTTGTGTTACATTGTGAGTTAAGAGCAGTCTGTACCACATAGAGACACCCTGTCTCAAAAAAAAAAAAAAAAAATTAAAATAAAGAACTAGGAGTTGAGGTGTACCTCAAGAGTACAGTGTTTGCCTAGCATGCATAAGGCCTTGGGTTCAGGTACTTGAAATAAATAAGTACTTGAAAATTTTAAATGAAAACTGTAAACAAATATTTAACTCCAGTTAATAATATGTATGCTGAAAAGCCAGGTGTGGTGGCGCACGCCTGTAATTCCAGCACTCAGGAGGCTGAGGCAGGAGGATTGCCAGTTCGAGGCCAGCCTGGGCTGCAAAGTGAGCTCAAGGCCAGCCTGAGCTGCATAGCAAGAACTTGTCTCAAAAAGACAAAAAAATAAATAAATAAATAAAATTAAAAATATATATATATATGCATGCTGAAGTGTTTCAGGATCAGATACACTGATTCTGCAATTTTAAAATGTATCAGAAAAAAAATAAAATGTATCAGAAATAAGATGAATTGATGTAGCAACTGGCAGATGATGAAATGCATAGATACAAACATAGCCAGTATTTAAGGCTTTCACAGGTGTATACAGGTGTTCACTAATTCAACCTTTTTTGTTGTTGTTTGGAAAATATCCATAATAAAGTGTTGAGAAAAATATTCCTAGAATTGAAGTTAGGCCTATTAAAATTAAATCTAAAACAAATTAGATCTAGTGTGAGCACCCTGGCTTCATCAGGATCACCTACAATTACAAAGATTTCATTAAAGTTGAACTTACTATAGCAATAAATCACTTTGTTGCTATTGCAAATTCCCCCAAAGATGTGTGTTCATTCACACCTAAGTGTTTTTTATTTACACTTTTATTCTAAATTGTTTTTTTTTTTGGTACTGGGAATGGAACTCATGGCCTTGTGCTTGCCAGGCAGGCGCTGTGCTGCTGAGCTATATCCCCGGCCTTTTACACTTCTAAAAATGAGATTCACACAAAGGAAATGTAAAGGCAAGTAAATTTGAAATGTGACCAGGACTAACAAAACTTTTAGAACTGTCACATTTCTAAAAGTATCTTTTTTTGGCATTATGGTTTCTTCAAGATCTGTACATATCAATAGTGGAGCATGAGGTCCACATTTTACTGCTGTGGGAATGGTCTCTCAGGGCCAAAAAATCACACCCACAATATGAAATGATCAAGGACCTGAAAAAAATGGTAGCTTTAAAATTTTAAGCAATCAGGGGCTGGGGAATGTAGCTCAGTGGTGGAGCATGTGCTTATGGCATACACCAGTCACTGGATTCAAGTCCCAACACTAAAAAGCAAAAAAATTTAAGCAACAAGCATTCAAATTGAGCAAGGTGGCAATGCCTGTAACCCCAGCTACTCAAGAGACTGAGGCAGGAAGACTGCCAATCCCATGGCCAGCCCCAGGCAACTTAGGAGAAATTCTGTCCCAACTCAAAAATAAAAGGGCTGGCAGCCAGGCCAGGTGGCGCATGTGTATAATGCCTATACTCTGGGAGCCTGGGACAGGCAAATCACAACTTCCAGGCTTCACATGGACAATTTAGCAAGACTCTATCCCAAAATTAACAATAAAAAAGAGCTGAGGATGTAGCTCAGTATGAACACTCTGTTGTTTGATCTCTGTTGTTTGATCAAACAAACAAATGCACTCAGCATATAGCTCAATGGGAGAACACATGCCCAGCATGTGCAAGGTCCTGGGTTCAATCCTCAGTATTGGAAAAAATAAATTTAAGCAATCAATGGGCAATGTTTAGGGAATATTATGTGTTTTATATGCCCTTTGATGTAACAGGAAAGGGCAGAATCTGTGTATAAAGTAATTGACTACAGATCTGTATGTTACAATGCAAATGATTACAGATCTCTCTTACATGAAATGTAATGACAGATTTTTAAGAGCCTAACAGCCTGTATTTTTCATAGGCAACCAAAACTCTACCTCTCCTGCTGGTACTCAGTCCTGCAGTAGGTGCACTTCACAACAGGGTGTGCAATCCGACATTCCTGAAATGAAACGAGGATATCATTTTAAAAGGCACTCAAAAACAGCAACAGCCTTCAGTAGGAAGAATACCTGGGTACTATCCCTAGCACAGCCACTACGCTTGAGTGAGTCACTAACTTTCTGGAACTTATTTTCCTGTTCTGTAATATCTGCATCACTGCCCAGCTGTTGATGTGGGAGTTAAGTAAGAATTTATATAGAACTAGTCATAAATTGTAAAGCAAACTAGGAATAAACCCCAGACCGGGAATCAGATTCTAGTCCTGGCTCTGTTGGTGTGCTTTTGAGCAAGTTTATTTGTGAAATGAAAGTGCTACATGTTTTTTAAAGGCCAAGAAAGATATTTAAGCACTTGCGTTCTCTCAGACCTGGTAAACAAGACTGGTAAAAAAACATGAGTGCGTTCTCTCAGACCCGGCAAAAAGGAAAGTCAGGGCCATCTGAGAAAGAGTAACATACAATTCAGAGTAAATCAGAAGCAAACTGGATTATTTCTGGGTTATCTCAACATCACTTTCTTTTGGCGGGCTTGCCGACTGTTAACTTCTATCTTACATCAACTCCACTCACTTAAATAGGCAACGCGGGATGAAGGAACTTAAGGGAAAGAGAACTTCAGGAGTAACAACTCGGTTAGAGCAAGGACTGAAGGCCACCAACTGGATGCTGAGAAGTCATCCTTCAGATTTGTGTTCTTGGTTCTTGGGAGGGCTTTTTTTATTTTTAATAAAGCCTTGCCATCTCAGACTCTGAGACTGGCCGAAAAGCGCCCGTGAGGCGTCGGAGCTCGAGACGCCGGAGTTCAGTCCCAGGTGGGCACAGGGGTCCCTCCGTCCGCAATTCGGGCGACCGCGGCGGCAAGGAAGGCAGCCCGAACGGGTCCTCAGCGCTCCCGGTCAGGCGCATGCAGGCACCCGCGGTTTCCTCCCCCGATCTCGCCGGGTCCGAGAACAAGCCCCCGCGGTTGCTAAGCACCCGGGCACGCCTGCCGCCGGGGCCGGGACCAGACCCGGGGCTCCCCCGCGCGCCCC